>NW_011489876.1:1465694-1465993 GCF_000754665.1 Bison bison bison | reverse complement strand
TATAGGTCTTTAGTTTCTTTAGGTAGATATATTCCTAAGTATTTTATTCTTTCCGTTGCAATGGTGAATGGAATTGTTTCCTTAATTTCTCTTTCTGTTTTCTCATTATTAGTGTACAGGAATGCAAGGGATTTCTGTGTGTTGATTTTATATCCTGCAACTTTACTATAATCATTGATTAGTTCTAGTAATTTTCTGGTGGAGTCTTTAGGGTTTTCTATGTAGAGGATCATGTCATCTGCAAATAGTGAGAGTTTTACTTCTTCTTTTCCAATTTGGATTCCTTTTATTTCTTTTTC
>NW_011489876.1:1465077-1465594 GCF_000754665.1 Bison bison bison | reverse complement strand
TTATTTCTTTTTCTGCTCTGATTGCTGTGGCCAAAACTTCCAAAACTATGTTGAATAGTAATGGTGAAAGTGGGCACCCTTGTCTTGTTCCTGACTTTAGAGGAAATGCTTTCAATTTTTCACCATTGAGGATAATGTTTGCTGTGGGTTTGTCATATATAGCTTTTATTATGTTGAGGTATGTTCCTTCTATTCCTGCTTTCTGGAGAGTTTTTATCATAAATGGATCTTGAATTTTGTCAAAGGCTTTCTCTGCATCTATTGAGATAATCATATGGTTTTTATTTTTCAATTTGTTAATGTGGTGTATTACATTGATTGATTTGCGGATATTGAAGAATCCTTGCATCCCTGGGATAAAGGGATTTTATTCTGACCACAATGCAGTAAGATTAGATCTCAATTACAGGAGAAAAACTATTAAAAATTCCAACATATGGAGGCTGAACAACACGCTGCTGAATAACCAACAAATCACAGAAGAAATCAAAAAAGAAATCAAAATTTGCATAGAAAC
>NW_011489876.1:1452528-1464977 GCF_000754665.1 Bison bison bison | reverse complement strand
AAGAAACAAAAGAGACCATAGCAAAAATCAACAAAACCAAAAGCTGGTTCTTTGAAAGGATAAATAAAATTGACAAACCATTAGCCAGACTCATCAAGAAACAAAGGGAGAAAAATCAAATCAACAAAATTAGAAACGAAAATGGAGAGATCACAACAGACAACACAGAAATACAAAGGATCATAAGAGACTACTATCAACAATTATATGCCAATAAAATGGACAACGTGGAAGAAATGGACAAATTCTTAGAAAAGTACAACTTTCCAAAACTGGACCAGGAAGAAATAGAAAATCTTAACAGACCCATCACAAGCATGGAAATTGAAACTGTAATCAAAAATCTTCCAGCAAACAAAAGCCCCGGTCCAGACGGCTTCACAGCTGAATTCTACCAAAAATTTAGAGAAGAGCTGACACCTATCCTGCTCAAACTCTTCCAGAAAATTGCAGAGGAAGGTAAACTTCCAAACTCATTCTATGAGGCCACCATCACCCTAATACCAAAACCTGACAAAGATCCCACAAAAAAAGAAAACTACAGGCCAATATCACTGATGAGCATAGATGCAAAAATTCTTAACAAAATTCTAGCAATCAGAATCCAAAAACACATTAAAAAGATCATACACCATGATCAAGTGGGCTTTATCCCAGGGATGCAAGGATTCTTCAATTATTTTCTATGTATCTAGTTCCGAAAAGGAAAAAAGACATTTTGCCATATGTCATCTTTTCTATGTAATGTCTTAATCTTAATTTTCACATATTTCTTCCCTGATTCTCCAAATAGATGAGTTTCCTAAAGAAAAAAAAATAAAAATCTTACCCATCTTTGTATTTCTTATAGGGCCCTGATACAATGCTATGCATATGGTGAGCATGAAAATTTGTTTGATCTGATATCTTTTAAAAGGCAATGAGGTAGTTAAGACTTTTAGGACTATTTCAGCAAAATAAAGCAAAACTCTTAAAGAGGCTAACTTAAAAATCACTTGGAAAAACCACTGATTTAAAAACAGCTCCTCTGCCAACAAGGCTCACTAGTAACACATTACTGTACTTAAAAGGTTAACATTTTAATTCACAGTGAACTTACCTATGTCAATATCAGTAAACCCTTCTGCACTTATTGCATCCATTGTGTTTTTGTCTATTGTGTCTAGACAAAGACTAGCAAGCTGAGGTTCATCAAATAAACGAGCCTAAACATAGAAAAAGATAGTTATTTTCACAGTTATTCTAACTTCAGACTGTCCATATTCAACGGTAATACTGTAAACAGTTATAACTGCCAATTATATAAAAACTCATACTTAAAATACAATTATAATATGCTTAAAACTTTCATTTCAAAATTGAAATAAAAGCGAAAAGCACAAATGTCCAAAAGATAACAATTCAATTACCATTAACAACTGTTATTTTTATTTTTATATGTATATATATGCACTTATATGTTACATATTTTGATCCTTAGTGAAACACTCTAGGGTAGATAAGGCAGACATCTTCCCATTATACACATGAGAAAAGAGAGGCTCAGAGAGGTGCACTGACTCTAGCCAGCTATGTTCCAAAGTGAAAGTGAAAATCGCTCAGTTGTGCCTGACTCTTTACGACCCATAGACTATACAGTCCAGGGAATTCTCCAGGCCAGAATACTGGAGTGGGTAGCCTTTCCCTTCTCCAGGGTATCTTCCCAACTCAGGGATTGAATCCAGGTCGCCTGGATTGCAGGCGGATTCTTAACCAGCTGAGCCACAGGAGAAGCCAGCCCTTAAAGCCCAGTCTTAGGATCTTTTCACTAAATGATAACATCAATTGTCAAGCATACCAGTACAAAAAGATTTTTTCCACCATTTCCTGTTTGATTGGGGGGAAGAGAATAAAGTACAAAAATTTTAGAGCATTAAGGTTCTGGGAACCTAAGCAAAAACGAGGCCTAACAAACAGCAAAGCAAGTAAGTAAATTCACATGATAGGATATTATACAATGAGAATGAACGATCTACAACTACACACAGCAATAGGAATGAATCCCACAAACTTAATGGTAAGCATAACGAAGTAATGTATATGTTGAGCAAAAGAGTATACAGCTGACCCTTGAACAACTTGCAGGTTGGGGGCACTGATCTCTGTGTAGTTGAAAATCCACACAGAACTTACAGTTGGACCTTTGCATCTGAGGTTCTTCCATATCCGTGAATTCAATCAACCACAAATCATGCACTATTTACTAGTTTTTACCACTTAGTGGTAAAATTTACATGTGTAATTTTTTACCACTAAGTTCAAGGCCATGTTGGTCAAGAGTCAACTGCTATATGATTTCTGCAAAGCTGAGCTTTAAGAAGTCAGAAGTCAAACTTATAATATGTGCTTTACCTGGATGTACATTATAATTCAAAAAAACAAGTTTAAAAGTAAGTAAAATTCTAATGTTGGCAGATATTCTAGCTGGCCAACTCAGTGTTTATAGTTGAGTTAGTATTTATGCAGAAAAATGGATTATTTTACTTTTAGGAAAAATAATTTTTGGTAAAAGTTATTTTATTCAGAGTAGCAATATTTTCAGTCTTTCAATACGATGTCATATTTGCCTGGGAATCTACTGCTGCTACTTTGGAGTAAAACTAGTTTTCTCTAAATTTGAGTGTGGCACTATTTTTAATGACTGTATTGCCCCAGAGTGTATTCCCTATATAATCCACGCTGGGACAGCACACTGGTTCTTTGTTTTAGAGGGATGCTGGCATAGGTCCTCTCAAGTAAATGAACATGCTCAGTTCAAATGATTCACTTGGCAGGAACAAGACATTCACATGACAATTCATGGGCTAATTCACATGACCCCACCAAAGAAAAATCTGGAGTAATGTTGAGTTCTAAGACCAACAAAGCACTGAAAAGTTCCTTTCTTCCTCAGTGACATATGTTAAGCCTTGCTACTCAAAATGAGGTTCAGAAGCACCAGCATCATCTGAAAGTCTGTTAGAAATGCAGACTTTCAGGCCCATATTGCTGTGTGTAGATCTATAACAACAGGAATGAATCCCAGAAACTTAATGGTAAGCAAAAGAAAGTAAGATACATGTTGAGCAAAAGTATACAGCTGACTTTGGCTTACTGAACTAGAAAGTGGATTTTCATTGTCAAAGTTTAATTTATCGGCTTCTAATTTTTCTTTTTATGGTCACATCGTGTAGCACATGGGATCCTAGTTTCCCAGCCAGGGATCCATCTGACCCAAGCCCTCTGCAGTGGAAGCTCGGAGTTTTAACCACTGGACAGCTAGGAAAGTCCTACTGGTTTCTAAATTTTATGACTGAATTAAAAAAAATGAAAGTAGTTAAGTGACCCTCTTCACACACAATAAAATTCTTCAGACAACAAAGAATCATGATGATCAACTTCTTCATTAGATTTTCATCACAAGTTCAGAAAAGGAAAAAAAAAATGCAAGTGGTAAAGAATACACCTGCCAATGCAGGAGATGCAAGTGATTCCCCGGTCAGGAAGATGCCCTGGAGAAGGAAATGGCAACCCACTCCAGTATTTTTGCCTGGGAAATCCCACGGACAGAGGAGCCTGGCGGGCTTCATTCCATGGGGTCGGTCGCAAAAGAGTCGGATGAGACTTAGCAACTGAACAACAGATATCACTTGTTAGTTATATAATCTTTATTGAGTTATTTCACCTCTCTGTGCTTCTATATAAAAAGGGGATGATAAGAAAATCTTCACCGAGGATAGCTACAACTCCTAAAGTTATTGTAAAGATTAAATGAATTAATGCATACAAAGTATTTAGAATGGGACCTGGCACACACTAAGTCACTCAATACATCTTGCAGTTATTATCAATATCACCATACTCTACTGGTTTAAGGTTGAGACCTTTTACCACTTGCTATCTTACCTTACGTTAGACATTTACCTCTTTAAGCTTCTATTTCATCTTTGAAAGGGGGATAATAATAATAATAAATATCATCACAGCTTAAAGAAGGAGTAAATGTGATAATATATACAAATGGAATAACCTGTGTCTGGTGTACAATACACACAGACATGGAGTTCTGTGATTATGTCCAAGAAGAGGTGACATCAGCATGTTCTTTCTTCTGTAACTATAAATACTCAATGACCAAAGATTTACAAAAAGAAGTATCATCATTTGTGATGTGACAGAATGCATGCACAATGGGAAACAAGTCTGACTCCACCCAGCCTGTTGTGAGACTCTGGGCAGGTAGTTAACTAGTCAGGTTTTAGTTTTTTCATGTGGAAAATGAGAGGGTTAAGTTAAGGAATATCTGTGATTATTTCCACTACTAATATTCAGCAGGATTACATATTATCAACTTAGACATCCCCCCCACCCCCCTCATTTTAACTCTCTCACCTCTGTAAAGACCCTATCTCCAAGTAAGGTCACATTCTGAGGGTCCTGGGGATTAAAATTTCAACATGTGAATTCTGAGGACACAATTCACCACCTGGCACTGAGTTACAGACTAGCTTAGGATTTTTGTAAACAATTCGTAAAAGGGTATCATTACCTTATCTAAGAAAAAAAAAATCGATTTACTTATATCTCAAGTATGAAGCTCAGATTATAGGCATTTAACAAGTGCTAGATAGTGTATGTTGAGGATTGGTTAATGGTTCCATAAATGTGTTCAGTATGTAAATATTCAGACTATACACGTATCATGATGTGTGCACTTTTCTGTATTTAAAGTATACTCGTTGAAAATTTTCGTAAGTGTCAAAGAAAGAATATTCTTAAATTTTAACTTCTCCAAAATATCATATGACATCCCTTACATGTAGAATGAAAAAAGAAATGATACAAATGAACTTACTTTCAAAACACAAAGAGACTCACAGAAAGATTTAGAAAATGAACTCATGGTTGCCAGGGGGAAGGTACAGTTGAGGACTCTGGAAAAGTCATGTACACATTGCTATATTAAAAATGGATAACCAACAAAAACCTATTATATAGCACATGGAACTCTGCTCAATGTTTTGTCCCAGTGTGGATGGGAGGGGAGTCTGAGGGAGGATGGATACATGTATATCTACGGCTGAGCCCTTCGCTGTTCAACTGAAAGTATCCCAACATTGTTAATTGGCTATATCCCAATACAAAATGTTTTTGGTGTTCAAAAATAAAAATAAATTCTAAACCCTCCAGAAGTGGGTCACCAAGCTGACAGAATACAGTAAATCTTACAACTGCTCTGGACTTGAAATACTCAATGTTAATTTCAGACCCAACAAAAATAGAGCACTAAGGTCCAGAAAGCTTCATACTCTCCTACTCTCAATCACAGCAGAAACAACGCTGGACACTACTCTCAACTCCAACCCTAAACAGCTATGTAACTTTACAGAGATGAAACACCCTATTTACATTAAGGCTTGGCTCAGACGGTAAAGAACCTGCTTGCGATGCCTGCAATGCAGGAAACCTGGGTTTGATCCTTGGGTCAGGAAGATCCCTTGCAGAAGGGAATGGCAACCCACTCCAGTATCCTTGCCTGGAGAATTCCACGGACAGATGAGCCTGATGGGCTACAGTCTGTGGGGTCTCAAAGAGTTGGACACAACTGAGTGACTAACACTTTCTTCAGTTTCTTCACCTATATGATACATTAACTCTACTTTGTTTTTCTATTCTAAAATCACATGAACCTGATATATTTCCCTCAATGAAATCAGAAGACTTCATATGCTTTAAAAATGATGATCTCAGACTAATTCTCCAGGAAATATTAAACATTCATATACAGTTAAACACAATTTTTAAAGTTAAAAGATACATACCTTAGCCACATCAACTTACCTGCGTAAGTAACATGAAGGCATTATCTGCCCTGAGATGTTTGGTGAGAAATTCCACACAATGAGCTTCCAAGGCTGGGACTGCATACTTCTTAGCCGTATAAAGAGTCGTCATAACTGTTTCTGGGCCAATTTGAACTTCATCTGAATACAGAAATCTGGGAAGCAAGTGGAAATTGCAGAGACAGTCAGGAGGGTTTTAGACAAGCAATCCATTGGAGTTAAGTCTCTGAGGAATATTTGAAAAGATAATGAGCAAAGTGAAAAATAACTTGAAAAGCACATCAGACTTCCCAGGTTATTTGCACATACATCACCTCATTTTACTCTGACTCAATCCTGAGAGGTAGGCAGTCTCCATTTATAGAGACTAAAGTTAAGTCTTCAAGCCAAATTTTTAAAGGCCTTTTAGCACTCCAGAGCAGCTTTCTCTCTTCTTCATCAAAAAATGTTCACTTAAACAAACTTACAGACAGCTTAAGTTCACATCTCTAAATGTCAAAACATCCATTTATTTCCTGATGATGGTATCTTCTTATTCTGGGCATCTTTTAACCTTTCCTTATTATCCCAGAATTAGTATTATGACCAAAGACTAGAGTACAGGGGTTCAGAAGAATAAAACAGTTTAATGATATCTTAAATAACCCCATACTGCTATGTGCTTTTGGGTATATAAGTCCAATTTTCTCTTGAAATACTACCAAACCAATACCACCTTACCCACCGCCTCAGGAGCTGATTCTACCTGTTACTAGATAAATCAGATTCCTAGAAGTACACATAGAGGATAAGAATCTCAGAGAAGGCCTGGGCAGTTCCTGCTGAATTATACTGAAGCTACTGCATATTCATTTTAGTTCTTCTGCCGTTCCTCAGAGACCCTTGAGCTTACTGCCCAATTCTCAGTTACACTCAGAGCAGCTGAGGGTGCTGGAGAAATAAGGCATTGAGAACAAGTATTTTATTTTAGCAATACGTATTAAGACTTAGAACCATGAATATCTTTCAGAACACTATACAGTAGAGTGAGTGAGGAAAGGAGGTTCTAGTTCATGTCCCTTTTCTTTGCTTTTCAATTTCTCTATTCTGGTGGCCAGAATCACTGCCCAAGATCAAATTCTAGCTGGTTACATCCCCCAACTTCCCACTTTAACCAAATACTGGCATCCCTCCAATAAGATCATTATCCTTACAACTACTTCCAGTGGAAGCTGTTCACTCCCATCCTTCCCTGGTGGTTCAGATGGTAAAGAATCTCCCTGCAATGCAGGAGACCCGGGGTTTGATCCCTGGGTAGGGAAGATCCCCTGGAGAAGGGTATGGCTACCCACTCCAGTATTCTTGCCTGGAGAATCCCATGAACAGAGGAGCCTGGTTCACAAAGAGTCGGACACAATTGAGTGACTCCCTTACAACTCAGGTGCAAAAGTAAAGGTTGCTGTTTTTCAAGATTACATTGTTTTCAAACATTTTTCCAAAACCCTTCAAGCCATCCATCTGTACCACCCTCATAATACTCACTTAATGACACATGTCATTTAGTGATGAGTGCACGGAATTAAAAAAAACCTTAAGTCTCTTATAGTTAGGGGTAGGGGGATGAATAAAAAGAGGAGGGAAAATTAGCATTTGTTGAGTCTCTATCATGTGACAGATGCCAATTCATTTAATCCTCTCACAAAGAAGGGAGGTGCTGCTACCTGCATTTTAAAGATGGGTTAACAGGCTGAGGAAACACAAGAGCTGTCTACCATAACACACCATCTCTGGGCTCTGACTGCTTTCAGTGTCAGACTCTCAGGCCAGTCAGGTGGGAGCCCTCTTAATTTGCCTGGACTCAAGAAGAGATTGCTTGAGTTTGAATCTATCACTTCCTAGCTACATGACTTTAAATAAGTTATCACTGTGCTCCTCTCTGTTAAAGAGATTTGTACAACAGTATCTTCTTCATAATGCTCTGGTGAGGATTAGTATCAGTTAAAATACACACAAATACTTAGTAAACATTAGCTATTTATTTTTTATACTGCTTCATTTTTTATCTCTATTTTCCTCTATATTTCACAAGATTTCAAGTGTTCCAGCCCTTCTATTTTTCCCCTAGCAATCATACAGTTAAATTTCTAAGCATTCTTGCCTCCTGAGTACTTTTTTTTAACTCCACAGTACCATGTCTCATTTTTATGGATGTGAAAAATGTTCTCAGTCTCCAAGTTTTAAAAGTTCCTTTCTGTTCCCTGAATTACCTATTTCCTTGAGGACCAGCTGTTCTTGGTCTTTATCATTCATTCATATTCTGATTGTCCTTATACGTCAAAGTTTAATGATTATCTCCAGTGACCATTCCAGTAGCTGGTGTGTTTTCTTTGCTGTTGTGTAAGCAGGACTGCTTTCCAGCTAAAACCTTCTCCAAGATGGAGAGGTGGGTGGGGAGCTGTGTATGTGGGAGGCTCGTCTGACACCTTACCTGAGAGTGGGAAAGCAGCCTTTAGGTCAGATACCACACCTCCTCCACCCCCTTTCAATGCCATCACCCTGAATTCCCTAAGATAAGCCAGCATCCTCGTTCTCCCCAGGTGGTTTGTCTAGTTTCTGTCAAGAGGAGACTGTCAGCTATTGCGGAGGGGGGCGGGAGCAGGGGCAGGGGTGGGGGTGGCGTGCAATGGTTAGCATACAAGAGCTGGTTGAGGGGATGACCTTCTCATTTCACCTTGCTCACCACCAGCTCTCAACCTAGAGCCATGCTGGGGCTCAGCCAGGAAAGACAGCCCCCACCTCCACCACAGCTCTTCCTTCTCTGGATTCTGGGCTCCAGCTTCATTATCACTCCACTCCACTTCATTATCAACACACTTGCAACTGCCTTGTCCCTTTTCTACACTGCCTTCCAACCTCTCTCCCGTTTTGTCTTCACTGTAATGGGTTTATTTCTTTTGTATTTCTCTATATAGTCATTTTAACTGGAACAGACAGAAGGCTAACAACATGCTCAATTCCCTTCTTAAACGAGAAACCGATTAAGTTTTTAAGGGACAGATAGGAAGAAGTCTTCATATTTGTCTTAGTTTGTTTTCAGGCAAAAATTACTAGAGTTATAAACTATAGAGCTGAGATGCAGGGCCTTTATTACCATTGTTTGAATAGATTCAAGCTTAAGGAAACCAGTTCCACAAAATTGAAGTACATGGTTCTGTAACAATCTATAATTGGGGTCCCTGACAAAAAGAGCTGGAAAAGGTTCCCACAAGAACTTCTACTTAAGATCCAAAACATGAAAAGAGGGTAGGAAGAACATTCCAGGAACCAAAGAATTGTGTTTTCAGACTATACTATATGGCCCACAGGGCTTCCCTGGTGGCTCAGTGGTAAAGAACCTGCTTGCAATGCAGGAGATGTGGGTTTGATCCGGAGGTCGGGAAGATTTCCTGGAGAAGGGAATGGCAAGGCCCTTCAGTATTCTTGCCTGGAAAATCCAATAGACAGAAGAGCCTGGTGGGCTGCAGTCCACAGGGTCGCACAGAGTCGGACACGACTGAGTCACTAACATATGGCCCACAACTCCATTCAAGTTGCCTTTCATGACCCAGATAACCACAATGGTATGATCACTCATCGAAAGGCAGACATCCTGGAATGCAAAGTCAAGTGGGCCTTTGGAACCATCACTATGAACAAAGCTAGAGAAGGTGATGGAATTCCAGTTGAGCTACCTCAAATCCTAAAAGATGATGCTGTGAAAGTGCTGCACTCAATATGCCAAATCTGGAAAACTCAGCACTGGCCACAGGACTAGAAAAGGTCTGTTTTCATTCCAATTCCAAAGAAAGGCAATGCCAAAGAATGCTCACAATACTGCACAATTGCACTCATCTCATACGCTAGCAAAGTAATGCTCAATATTCTCCAAGCCAGGCTTCAGCAGTACGTGAACCATGAATTGAACTTCCAGATGTTCAAGCTGGATTTAGAAAAGGCAGAGGAACCAGAGATCAAATTGCCAACATCCACTGGATCATCGAAAAAGCAAGAGAGTTCCAGAAAAGCATCTACTTTTGCTTTATTGACTCTGCCAAAGCCTCTGACTATGTGGATCACAAGGAAGTGTGGAAAATTCTTCAAGAGATGGGAATACCAGACCACCTTACTTGCCTCCTGAGAAATCTTTATGTAGGTTAAGAAGCAACGGTTAGAACTGGACATGGAACAACAGACTGGTTCCAAATCGGGAAAGGAGTATGTCAAGGCTGTATACTGTCACCCTGTTTATTTCACTTATATGCAGAATACATCATGCAAAATGCCAGGCTGGATGAAGCACAAGCTGGAATCAAGATTGCAGGGAGAAATATCAATAACCTCAGATAAGCAGATGACACCACCCTTACGGAAGAAAGCAAAAAACTAAAGAGCTTGATGAAAGTGAAAGAGCAGAGTGGAAAAGTTGGCTTAAAATTCAACATTCAGAAAACTAAAATCATGGCATCTGGTCCCATCACTTCATGGGAAATAGGGAAATAGTGAGAGACTTTTATTTTGGGGGGCTTCAAAATCACTGCAGATGGTGACTGCAGGCATGAAATTAAAAGATGCTTGCTCCTTGGAAGAAAAGCTATGACCAACCTAGAGAGAATATTAAAAAGCAGAGACATTACTTTGCTAACAAAGGTCCGTATAGTCAAAGCCATGGTTTTTCTAGTAGTCATGTATGGATGTGAGAGTTGGACTATAAAGAAAGCTGAGCGCCAAAGAATTGATGCTTTTGAACTGGGGTGTCAGAGAAGACTCTTGAGAGTCCCTTGAACTGCAAGGAGATCCAACCAGTCCATCCTAAAGGAAATCAGTCCTGAATATTCATTGGAAGGACTGATGCTGAAGCTGAAGCTCCAATACTTTGGCCACCTGATGCAAAGAACTGACTCACTGGAAAAGACCTTGATGCTGGGAAAGATTGAGGGCAAGAGGAGAAGGGGACAACAGAGGATGAGATGGTTGGATGGCATCACCGACTCAATGGACATGAATTTGGGTAAACTCCGGGAGTTGGTGATGGACAAGGAAGCCTCGTGTGCTTCAGTCCATGGGGTCGCAAAGAGTCAGACGTGACTGAGTGACTGAACTGAACTGAAACTATACCTTGGTAATATATCTTTGGCTTGAATATATTTAAGAAACATCTATATTTATATCTAAAGATGTAGGTTAAGGACACTGTTCATCTCAGTAATGCCTTCTTTATGATGGGACAGCATCAGGAATTGCGGTGGCCGGGAAGACCAACCCCACGCCGTGGCTGCATGGGCACAGGAGGGCCTAGAGGAGCTATCCCACGTTGAAGGTCAGGAAGGGTGGTGGTGAGGACATACCCCTTGTCCAAGGTAAGGAGCATTGGCTGCGCTTTGCTGGAGCAGCCGTGAAGAGATACCCCACGCCTGAGGTAAGAGAAACCCAAGTAAGACGGAAGGTGTTGCAGAGGGCATCAGAGGGCAGACACACTGAAACCATACTCACAGAAAACTAGTCAATCTAATCACACTAGGACCACAGCCTTGTCTAACTCAATGAAACTAAGCCATGCCCGTGGGGCAACCCAAGATGGGCGGGTCATGGTGGAGAGATCTGACAGAATGTGGTCCACTGGAGAAGGGAATAGCAAACCACTTCAGTATTCTTGCCTTGAGAACCCCATGAACAGTATGAAAAGGCAAAATGACAGGATACTGAAAGAGAAACTCCCCAGGTCAGTAGGTGCCCAATATGCTACTGGAGATCAGTGGAGAAATAACTCCAGAAAGAATGAAGGGATGGAGCCAAAGCAAAAACAATACCCAGCTGTGGATGTGACTGGTGATAGAAGCAAGGTCCAATGCTGTAAAGAGCAATACTGCATAGGAACCTGGAATGTCAGGTCCATGAATCAAGGCAAATTGGAAGTGGTCAAACAAGAGATGGCAAGAGTGAATGTCGACATTCTAGGAATCAGCAAACTGAAATGGACTGGAATGGATGAATTTAACTCAGATGACCATTATATCTACTACTGCAGGCAGGAATCCCTCAGAAGAAAAGGAGTAGCCATCATGGTCAGCAAAAGATTCCGAAATGCAGTACTTGGATGCAATCTCAAAAACGACAGAATGATCTCTGTTCGTTTCCAAGGCAAACCATTCAATATCACAGTAATCCAAGTTTATGCCCCAACCAGTAACGCTGAAGAACCTGAAGTTGAACGGTTCTATGAAGACCTCCAAGACCTTTTAGAACTAACACCCAAAAAAGATGAATGTTCTTTTCATTATAGGGGACTGGAATGCAAAAGTAGGAAGTCAAGAAACACCTGAAGTAACAGGCAAATTTGGCCTCGGAATACGGAATGAAGCAGGGCAAAGACTAATAGAGTTTTGCCAAGAAAATGCACTGGTCATAACAAACACCCTCTTCCAACAACACAAGAAAAGACTCTACACGTGGACATCACCAGATGGTCAACACCAAAATCAGATTGATTATATTCTTTGCAGCCAAAGATGGAGAAGCTCTATACAGTCAGCAAAAACAAGACCGGGAGCTGACTGTGGCTCAGATCATGAA
>NW_011489876.1:1451474-1452130 GCF_000754665.1 Bison bison bison | reverse complement strand
TAGAAAGCATCACTACGAACAAAGCTAGTGGAGGTGATGGAACTCCAGTCGGGCTATTTCAAATCCTGAAAGATGATGCTGTGAAAGTGCTGCACTCAATATGCCAGCAAATTTGGAAAACTCAGCAGTGGCCACAGGACTGAAAAAGGTCAGTTTTCATTCCAATCCCAAAGAAAGGCAATGCCAAAGAAGGCTCAAACTACCGCACAAATGCACTCATCTCACATGCTAGTAAAGTAATGCTCAAAATTCTCTAAGTCAGGCTTCAGCAACACGTGAACCATGAACTTCCTGATGTTCAAGCCGGTTTTAGAAAAGGCAGAGGAACCAGAGATCAAATTGCCAACATCCACTGGATCATCGAAAAAGCAAGAGAGTTCCAGAAAAACATCTATTTCTGCTTTATTGACTATGCCAAAGCCTTTCACTGTATGGATCACAAGAAACTGTGGAAAATGCTGAAAGAGATGGGAATACCAGACCACCTGATCTGCCTCTTGAGAAATTTGTATGCAGATCAGGAAGCAACAGTTAGAACTGGACATGGAAGAACAGACTGGTTCCAAATAGGAAAAGGAGTACGTCAAGGCTGTATATTGTCACCCTGTTTATTTAACTTATATGCAGAGTACATCATGAGAAACGCTGGACTGGAA
>NW_011489876.1:1444868-1451364 GCF_000754665.1 Bison bison bison | reverse complement strand
GAATTGATGCTTTTGAACTGTGGTGTTGGAGGAGACTCTTGAGAGTCCCTTGGACTGCAAGGAGATCCAACCAGTCCATTCTGAAGGAGATCAGCCCTGGGATTTCTTTGGAAGGAATGATGCTAAAGCTGAAACTCCAGTACTTTGGCCATCTCATGCAAAGAGTTGACTCATTGGAAAAGACTCTGATGCTGGGAGGGACTGGGGGCAGGAGAGGGGACGACAGAGGATGAGATGGCTGGATGGCATCACTGACTCGATGGACTTGAGTCTGAGTGAACTCCGGAGTTGGTGATGGACAGGGAGGCCTGGCGTGCTTCGATTCATGGGGTCGCAAAGAGTCGGACATGACTGAGTGACTGATCTGATCTGATCTGATCTATTATCAGATAAAAGTTGTGCATCCCTTAAGCAGTTGGCCTGTTTTTAATCTGACAAACACTGTGAACTGTAACTGACTGGCCAGCTTTCCCTTTTCGTAATAGTTGCTAAAATGATCAAAATTAAGTCTGTAGAGTGTGTATAGCATGTATTTTTATATTAGCAGCATCTTGACAATTTATTTCTTACCTCTGTGTTTCTTGGTAGACATTTTAAATTGTTTTTGGAGCAATGCAAGTTATAAATAAATACAAGACTATAAACTGTAAGAAAGGGAACTCTGTGTTTCTATAATTTTTCCCATATCTTTCCTACAGCACCAGGCTCAGTTTTGGCACCTGGCAAAGATTTAATAAATACACGTTAGTCAACTACACAGCTCAGTACAAGTTTCTAGCTATTGATAGGGAAATCATTTTCATTTCTAGTAAGAAAAAAGGCTACTTAAAAATCCAAGAATCACCCCGATTCATACTTTACATACATGTTTTTCTCACATCTTATTTAATTACTAACAGTGCTGCAATTAAAAAAAACTCTGTAAGCCAATATTTACAAATTATAACTTAAAATTAAACATAATATTACCACAGTACATTGCATTTTAAAATTAACATTCCTAATACACTACCTCTAAGAACAAGAGCACAGAGAAATAATTACAGGTCATCAAACTATTTCTGGTTTTTTCCTGAAGATGAATGCCTTTCCAAAATTTAAAACTTAGGTTACATTTAATCCAATTTAAAAATTAAACGACTAAGGTACAAACTTCATTGTAAAATAGAAAAATCGTAAGATTATGTACAAGAAACTGTGTCACTACTGATTCATTCATTTTCCTCAAAAGCATTTACTGAGGACTATATAATAATAGACAGGTCCCAGAAATACAAACACAGACAACACTGTGCACAAAAAGCTCATGGTTTGGTAATAAAACGATTAAAAAGTAATGTCATAATTATAACAGCATTATACATTAGGCATGATTTGATAAATAATCTCTAAAGATGTCCCCAATTAATCATGCTTTCTATGATCCAGACCTTTACACAGAGCTGTCCCATAATGATTCTGGGCTCGTCCTGATTGACTCCCTTTAATCAACAGAACGTGGCACAAGTAACACTCTGCCAGCCTGGGGCCTAAACTCTGAGGATGCAGAAGCTCCTACTTTTGTGCTTTCAGGAGCCATGGCCTGCTGCTCGCCAGGAAGTCAGGCTAACCTTGCAAAGATCAGCTGCAGGAGCCATGGAGAGAGAGAAAGGCTCAGCCAAACCATAATGTGAATCAAACCTCCAGATGACCCTTGCCTCAACAGCTATCAGACTCTGACTGCATGGGAGACCTGAAGAATATGCTAGAAGAACCTCTCACACAGCTGTGAAAGATAATAAGACTATGTTTAAGCCACTAAGTGTTGGAGTGGTTTGTTCTACAGCAACAGATAAAAAACTCAATACAAGACATTACATGAGGCAGAGCGCAAATCTGCCAGCAGCGACGTTTCATAAAGAGATAAAGCCTCAAGTATATCTGAAGGGTAATAATTAAGTGTGTAAACCTTCTAGGCAGACAAAGAAGTACAAAGGCAAGGAGGCATTAGAAGGCAAGTATTAAAATAAGAAAAAGACCATCAGCAGGACTGGGGTACTCAGTAGACGGAGAGGAAGAGATATCAAATCATAAAGGTCTTGCATATCGGCTAAAATGTTTAAATGCATCCCATACGCAAATAGAAGTCATTAAGAGATTCAGGGGAGTACTGTGATAATGTCTAGATATCAGAGAGATAACTTTGTTAACAGCGTGAAGAATGAAATGAGCTGAGTCTAAAGGCAGTGTGATCTGTTTGCTATGCTATGCTATACTATGCTAAGTCACTTCAGTCGTGTCCGACTCTGTGTGACTCCACAGATGGCAGCCTACCAGGCTCCCCTGTCCCTGGGATTCTCCAGGCAAGAACACTGGAGTGGGTTGCCATTTCCTTCTCCAATGCATGAAAGTGAAAAGTGAAAGTGAAGTTGCTCAGTCGTGTCCGACTCTGTATGACCCCATGGACTGCAGCCTACCAGGCTCCTCCATCCATGGGATTTTTCCAGGTAAAAGTACTGGAGCAGGGTGCCACTGCCTTCTCCGTGATCTGTTTGAAGCAATGCCAAAAAAAAAATCAAGAGAATTGAGTAGAACCTTCAAGACTGGTCCAAACAGGATGAGAAACAAATGGAACATAATGGAACCAAACTACAACCTGGAGCCAAGCCCACCTGAGACATCCCCAACTGACCCACATAACAAGAATATTCAGAGGAAGAATACACGATTGTTTTTCTAAGCCCTCAATTTCTGGGGTGCTTTATAGCATTATTATGACAAAAGCTGCCTGAGACAGGACATATGAAGTATGCCTGCCTCAAAGACTGTTCTGAAATTTGGGTTCACACAAGGTGCTCAGGAACAACAGTAAGCAGAACATGGCAAGCACTCATTAAGTGTTAAGATATTTTTATTGTTGACAGTCCATCTGCATGTGTACTAAATAAACACTCATTTGTGACTGTCCATTTGGAAACTCGGTTTGGGTTGAGTAGACGTTTCACAGTACCACTGGGGTAGTATGTAGCGCCATAGGTTAATGGGAGAAAGGAAGACAACAGCTAAAGACAGAACCTGTGGAACAGCTGTCACCTGCTCCTTTTACTCCTTCCACAGTCTAATCTCCAAACAACTGCTAGGAGTTTTTAAACCAGATCATAGCAACCCCTGACTCCATGGACAGACAAGCCTGGCGGGCTATGCAGTCCTGGTGGGGCCACAAAGAATGAGACACTACTGGGTGACTAACACTTTCACGTTTCCTATCAACTCCCTGCTCAAAACCTTTCAAAGGATTCCCACCATAGACGGGGAATCCAAGTCCTTCCATGGGCTCTACAGCTGTGCACAATCCTGGCCAGCCTATCTTGTTGACCTCATCTTCTACCACTTTCCCCCTTATTCTATCTGTTCAGATCACACTGGTTTACTCTTGCAGTTTGTCTAACAGGAGAAATTTTGGGGCTTAAACATGTTTTTCCTTGCGATGAATGGTCCTTCTCCCACAGGTTGATCATCTTTCCTTAAAACACTTTTTTGTACTTGACATTTTGTCTTTGTTTCTCCCTACTAGATGATTAACTCTGAGAGGGCAGGGACTTCCTATTGTTCACTGCTGTATCCAATATCTAAAATAGTACAAGGAAGGCAGTGGTTTTCAAATGAACAACTAAGAACATCACTTAAAGGTCTGGCAGATCAAAATGAGCAGTTACTTAAAGTGCTTCACACTCAAGTTCAAAAGCCTTTAAGTAATGTTTAATTCAAGTTGTAAACATAAAAGTATGCCCAAGCTAACCTGCTTTTCAACCTCAGTAAGTACCATGAGACATTTTTTTGTCACACAATAATACGTTAAGTACAGCATCTCTGCTTCACAACCAGCCAATAACCTAAGTTTAAAAATCAGTCCAGAGATCACTTTCAGAATAAAACAATGACTAGAGCCTGAAGAAGTATCAGTACCCATGACCACACTGAAACTAGAAAAATTTCAAGGACTCAGATGAATTCACTTATTTTCTATTCGTGGGAAACAACGGACTGATTAACAGTTTCAGTGAAAATACGAAACCAGTATTTTCTTTCTACATTCTTATCGTAGCAATCTCTGTATTTTTTAAAAGAAAAACCTACCCAACGATATTTAGATCAGTGGCTCTCAAATACAGCCAATATCAGATTCAGGGAGAGTATTAAATATGCTCTCAAGGTCCCACTGGCAAACATTACAATATTGTAAGGAGGGAGGAAGTGAATTAAGAATTTAACAGGTGATTACAATGAAGGTGAACCAACAATTCATTAAAAAGTACTTCCAATTTAGAAAATCTAAAGAAGCAGAACCAATGCTCCCAGTCAACTTCAAACCAAATCCCAAAATGATCTAGATATTAGCTTTTGAGCTGTTGTTGTTTTTCCTTTTATAAATGTAACTGAACTAAATTACAAAACATATGAGAAACAAATGAAAAACAAGTCAACACCATCTTGCCACTCCAACACAACTTTGGTTAGCATTTCAGTATAGTTCCTCTCTCCCTTTCTCTAAGTATATCTTTGCTGTTTCTTTTCTCAGTTTTTAATTACTGTGAGCACTGTTTCAAATGCTAATTATACACATTTTTGTCCCTACAATAATCTAGTCTTCTTATTATCTAGTCTTCATGACTATCCTACTTGGTAGATGCATTCCTGCTAAGTCACTTCAGTCAACTCTCTGCAACCCTATGGACCACAGCCCGCCAAACTCCTCTGTCCATGGGATTCTCCAGGCAAGAATACTGGTGTGGGTTTCGGTGCTCTGCTTAGCAGCTGCACCACATGCCATCAGATGGACCTACCACTGTTAAAACCATTCCCTCTGCTACACTACTTCCTCACTACTATAAATAGTCCTGCTTAAATATTTTTGTGTGGAACATTTTCAGTACTTGACTACTTCCTACCTGTGGGGAAAATAATCTACAATGCCAAACTGTTTTCCTACCACCTTTGTCGGAAAGGTCTTGCCAGATGTTATCTTCACACACACACACACAAAATAACACAAAAAAACTGGAGGGTTTGTAAGAAGAGGAAAAGTACTGTACTTTTAATTTGCACTTCTTTAATTGTTAATGAGGTTAAACACTGGCTGCTAATTATATTTTTTTCCCTAAATGATCTATCCTGTCCTTTATTCATTTTTTAATGGGATTTTGGTATTACTTTCTACCTGTGTTAACTTTGTATTCCATTTCCTACTGATCTTCCTCAGTGAGCTGTGAGCCTTTGTGGAGAACTTATCTGTTCCCTGACCTACCTGTTATGCCTCAGTACCGTCCAAGCCTGCTGTTTTAACAATACATTCTATTCAGGCAGCTAAAACCATCTCATAATGAAACCCAATGGTCTCTGGTATGGGCTGGCTCTGTTACCTCCGTCAAGTTACTTGACTTCTTTGGGGCTCAGTCTCATTAATAAAACTGTATAAAACAATACTTCAGTTCAGTTCAGTCGCTCAGTCGTTCAGTTCAGTCGCTTTTTGCGACCCCATGAATCACAGCACGCTAGGCCTCCCTGTCCATCACCAACTCCCGGAGTTCACCCAAACTCACGTCCATCGAGTCGGTGATGCCATCCAGCCATCTCATCCTCTGTCGTCCCCTTTTCTTCCTGCCCCCAATCCCTCCCAGCATTAGGGTCTTTTCCAATGAGTCAACTCTTCGCATAAGGTGGCCAAAGTATTGGAGTTTCAGCTTTAGCATCATTCCTTCCAAGGAACACCCAGGACTGATCTTTAGAATGGACTGGTTGGATCTCCTTGCAGTTCAAGGGACTCTCAAGAGTCTCCTCCAACACCACAGTTCAAAAGCATCAATTCTTCGGCGCTCAGCTTTCTTTACAATACTTACACCTTCCTAAATGGACTTTTGTGAATAACAGCTAATAATGCCAGACTATTAGCTCCCTCCATTAAATAATATTAATCAGAAGTCAATCTTCTATCCTCACATAATCAAAAAGCCAATTCTAACACTGATAGGAAGATTGTGTTTTTTTAGCAAACATAATCTTGTCTGCAGGAATGCAAGCTAGCTAGAACCAAACTTACTTGTTTAGGTGTTCACTTTCCTGGATCATGACAACTAATATTAATGAAAAAGGAGTAAGAATTACAAAAAAATAAAATTAAAACGTCATCGGTCTTCCAAGACTCCGCAACTACCCGTCTCCCCCAAAAACCTAAAACATCGCAAATAGGCCATCAGGGCGACTTGACCCAAACTCTGTTCTCATCACGTCTCTAATTCCCTAAAAACCCCGCTACTGGAAACGGGAAAACGCACGCTCCTGGGCCCCAGACACTAGTATTTACCCTAACGACAAGGCGGGCAGTCGTCCCGGCTAACGAATGTGTTTCGACCTCCCCGAGCATCACCGACGCGGGAGGAAACTGAGGCCGGGGGGTAAGCAGAGCCTCGCCCAAAGTCACGGCTCGGCGGCCGTCCTCACCTCAGCAGCGCCAGAAAGG
>NW_011489876.1:1435134-1444384 GCF_000754665.1 Bison bison bison | reverse complement strand
GCAGGGCTGGGAGGCGGAGGCGCGTCCCCGCCGCGGGGCCGCCCCAGCTAGGCCTGGCGGGGGCGGTACCCTTTGCGAGGGGCCCAGCGCTCCCGGAGGTGGGAGTTCTACCGGGGCTAAAAGGCTGGCCCCTTCCTTCCCTTAGGCCCCTCCTCACCAACTGCAGCGCCTCCCACTTGTATCCAGGACGAGTTCCTAGGCTCTCCTTCTGCGAGTTTCACGTCTGGAAGAGGAGGGGGCGGAGGGCATGACCAAGAAAGGTCGTGAGAGGGGAGAAGGTGATTTCACGTGGCCCCCTGCTCTAGGAATCCTCGAAGTCACCTCTCCAGAGGGGCACTGTTCCTGTGGTAATACTGGGAGCAAGCGTGGAGCCCTTCTACATGTAACAGCCTCCCCCTTTCCTCCTCCCTCTTCTGCCTCTATTTTTGGTATCTATATAGATCAGGGATTCTTTTTTCTTTCCTTTTCTTCTTCTTTTTAAAATGTGTTTGAATTACCAAAAATTGACCGTATTCTAAATCTCAAAAAACAAACAAAACCCCTCAAAGGTACCAAAGTAAATTAGGGCAGCCCTGGGATTTCTTTGGAAGGAACGATGCTAAAGCTGAAACTCCAGTACTTTGGCCACCTCATGCGAAGAGTTGACTCATTGGAAAAGACTGATGCTGGGAGGGATTGGGGGCAGGAGGAGAAGGGGACGACAGAGGATGAGATGGCTGGATGGTATCACTGACTCGATGGACGTGAGTCTGGGTGAACTCCGGGAGTTGGTGATGGACAGGGAGGCCTGGCGTGCTGTGATTCATGGGGTCACAAAGAGTCGGACAGGACTGAGCGACTGAACTGAACTGAACTGAACTGGTGGCTCGTGGTAAAGAATCTGCAATCCAGAAGACCCAGGTTCCATCCCTGGGTCGGGAAGATCCCTTGAAGAAGGGAATGCAAGTATTCTTGCCTGGGAAATGCCATGGACAGAGGAGTCTGGCAGGGCTACAGTCCACAGGGTCTCAAAGAGTCAGGACTGAGCAACTAACACTTGTATCTGGTAAGGGACAATAAAATCATAATAGAAAAAATGAAGACACTGAATTATCAAAGCCTGTGGAATGTGGTAAAAATTGAGTGCAAAGAATAGCCAAAAAAAAAAAAAAAAGCACTTCTTGGCCAAACTGAAAATAAAAATAAGTGAATTCAAGGATTCTGGGAAGATAGCAGAGTTTGGATCACCAGGAGTCTGTCTTCCCACGTAAACAATTTCACTAGCAGAATCTGTTTGCTGTACTTATTTTAGAACTATGGACTCTGTTGAAGGCTGGTAAATTCTAGGGGAAGACTTGGACAGCAAATTGCTGTTGATTTTGATCAACTTCAGCTCTTTGCACAGTAGCAGCTACACGTCCTCCACCACCAGCCACATGGTAGTACACAGCTCTGTCGCCTACAAATGGCACTTGCCATCTACCTCTGCAAGGATCAAATTATGAGCCACTGCAGCTGCTGATGTTCAACACCCCTGAAAGGAGTTCGGGGTGGAGATCAGGAAAGAGGTCCTCTGTGCTCTGGGAGAAACTGGCCGAACAGGTCTTCAGATAAGATATTTTCAGGAGATGATTTTATGAGACCAATCCTTGCCTTTCCTTGTATCTAGAAAACCACTAAAATCCTTCATGGTGACGTCTGCTCTTCGTGACTAACAGTAACCTTCTGCAAAATATATGTCCTTGATTGCGTGTATTCCTCCCTTCACCAAAATCACATCTATATTGACAGTCCCTCCACCGCCCCCCCACTCCCCACCATGCCTCTTTGGAGCAGTTTCTCAAAGCTCTCTGAAATGCTGTCTCCCGGGCTGTAGCCCTCATTTTGCCCCAAATAAAACAACTCACAACTCTCACACTGTGGATTTTTTTTTTTTTTTCAGTTGACAGCTTGTAGGAGCCAGGGAGGGCAAAAAGGTACCTATCCTCCAAATATTGGGGATCTGTACTCAAGAGGATTTCTGCTTCTCAACACAAAGGCACAGACAAAGAGGGGGAGCTATTGTTGTTGGGGTACCTCTCTCTACTGCTGCAGTATGCTTTAGCTGAAGTGACTTCCAGGGGTTTTAAAGGACCAGCACCCTTCCCTACCCCTCCTTCATTTTCACTTTTTCCCTTTTGTGGAACCAGGTATTAAAGACTAGTGTATTAAAAAGCAACTGTACACATGGGAAAAATTAGAGTGACCATTCATGCCCAGGGAACAGCAGAGAAAATGCCTGAGAAGACCTTAGGTTTACACTTCAGGCAGGTCCTTGGCAAAGAGATAGATTTTAAAACAATCAATGCAAGAGACACAGGTTTGATCCCTGCTCTGAAAAGATTCCACATGCCACAGGGAAGTTAGGCCCAGGTGTGACAACTGCTGAAGCCCAAGTATCTAGAGCCCAGGCTCCACAACAATAGAAACCACGGCAATGAGAAGCAAGCTTGTGCACCACAACTAGAGAGTAGCCCCCACTTGTCTCAGCTAGAGAAAGACTGCTTGCAGCAACAAAGAAAAGACCCAGTGCAGGCAAAAATAAAATCAATCAATCAAATTAATAAAAAATTACTTTAAAAAATAGAAAACCCTGGGGAAAAGGAGAATCTGATTTCCAAAGTTACCACATTACTAGACTCAAATATCCAATGTTCAACAACAACAAAATCACAAGTCATACAAAGAAATAAATGTTTGTTTGACCCATGCAAACAAACAAAAAAATAAATTAGTAGAAAGAAACCACTTCTACAGAAGACCTAACGGCAAATATACTGTAATTGTAACTGTAACTGTAAGTCACTTCAGTCGTGTCCGACTCTGTATGACCCCATAGACGGCAGCCCAATAGGCTCCCCCATCCCTGGGATTCTCAAGGCAAGAACACTGGAGTGGGTTGCCATTTCCTTCTCCAATGCACGAAAGTGAAAAGTGAAAGTGAAGTTGCTCAGTCGTATCCGACTCTTAGCGACCCCATGGACTGCAGCCCACTAGGCCCTTCGGTCCATGGGATTTTCCAGGCAAGAGTACTGGAGTGGGGTGCCATTGCCTTCTCCAGGCAAATATACTAGACAGACTTTAAAACAACTATTTTAAAGATGGTCAAAGAACTTAAGAAAATATGGATAAAATCAAGAAAATGATGTGTGAACAAAATGGAAGTATCAATAAAGAGATATGAAACCTTAAAAGAAACCAAAAAGAAATTCCACAGCAGAAAAGTATAACAACTCAAATGAAAAATTCACTAAAAGAATTTAAAGGTACATTTGACCAAGCAGAAAAAAAAAAATCAGCAAACTTCAAGATAAGACAACAGAAATTATCAAGTAGAGAACAGGAAGCAAAAAGCTTGAAGAAAAGCAGAGAAAAGAAAAGTAAACAGCCTAAGGGAACTAGGGACTTGCCTGGTAGCTCAGATGGTATAGAATCTGCCTGCAATGCAGGACACCTTGGTTTGATCCCTGGGTTGGGAAGATCCCCTGGAGAAGGAAATGGCAACCCACTCCAGTATCCTTGCCTGGAGAGACCCATGGACAGAGGAGCCTGGAGGGCTACAGTCCATGGGGTCGCAAAAAGTCAGACACCACTGAGCGACTAACACTTTCACTTTAAGAGAATTATGGCCCCTCATCGACTTCCCTGGTGGCTCAGTCGGTAAAGCGTCTGCTACAGTGTGGGAGACCCGGGTTCGATCCCTGGGTTGGGAAGATCCCCTGGAGAAGGAAATGGCAACTGACTCCAGTACTCTTGCCTGGAAAATTCCATGGACTGAGGAGCCTGGTAGGCTACAGTCCATGGGATCACAAAAAGAGTCAGACACGACTGAGCGACTTCACTTTCACTTTCATGGCCCCTTGTTAAACAGACAGTGTTGTAGGAATCCTAAAGGGAGACAAGAGAGCAAAAGGGGCAGAGAGAACACTTGAAGAAATAATGGCTGAAAACTTATGAAGCAAAACCTGACAGAATTGAAGGGAGAAATAGATGGCTTTACAGTAATAGTTGGAGCCATCAATATCCCACTCACAGTAATGGACAGAGCAACCAGACAGAAGATAAGTAAGGAAATAGAGGACTTAACATAATAAAGCAACTAGAGCTGACAGACATATACAAAACACTTCATTCAACAACAGCAGCACGCACAATCTTCCCAGGTGCTCGTGGACTGTCTTCTCTGACCACAGACAGATGCAGTTGGAAGTTAAAAACAAAGGGAAAACTGGGAAACTCATAAAATTGTGGAAATTAAGCAACATACTTTTAAAATATTTATTTTTATTTTTTAAATTTACTTGGCTGCACAGGGTCTTAGTTGCAGCATTCGGGATCTAGTTCCCTGATCAGGAATCAAACCCAGGCCCCTTGCATTGGGAGTTCAGAGTCTTTGCCACTGGACCACCAGGGACGTCCCAGACATTCTTATTAAGTTGTTTATAATTTAGAGAATTCTTGCTAAGGCTGAGTTTGGCACGTGAAAGACAGGCCTGGGACCACAGCTGAGGCACAGTTGAGAAGAAGGCTCAGAGGAGCCTGACTGAGTTTGGTCAAGGAAACTTTGTCAGCAGTAAATAATAAATATTGCAGATAAGACTTGAGGGACTAGGGTCCTAAAGAGAAGGGAAGCACATGAGATTTACTCCTGCTTTTTCCCTGAGGGTATTTTCTAATTTATTGCTTGTTTCTTAAGCAGAAACATCTTTCCCAGTGACTCAGACGGTAAAGAATCTGCCTGCAATGTTGGAGACCTAGGTTCAATCCCTGGATCCAAAAGATCTCCTGGAGAAGGAAATGGCAACCCACTCCAGTATTCTTGCCTGGAGAATTCCATGGACAGATGAGCTTGGAGGGCTATAGTCCATGGCGTTGCAAAGAGTTAGACACACTGAGTGACTAACACTTTCACTTTCTTAAGCAGAAAGAATTCAAGACAGACTATGAAACTGCCAAGGTTGGAGCAGAGTCCTCAAAAAGAGGGAACTATGAAGATTTTCCCTTCCTAAAAGGAAACCCCAAAATCGTCATATAAATTAACTTCATGCTATTGGATAATTCCTAAGTTGTGCATGTACAAAGAGAAACAATAGCAGCTGAGAGTAGAGATAAGTAGAGACTTCACATGTGCTACAGTATAAAAGAGTCTTAGTAATTAGATTGAGCTCTCATAAGGACATGCCCTAGAAGAAAGGGTTACATGCTAGTAAAATGAAAAAATTAGCTAGTGTAAAACCAGTCTTTTGACAGGGTCAAGGTGATATGTAGGAGCTGCTACAAGGAAATTTAATCCTATTTGAAGAAAGATATACTATCCAGAGACTCAACATTTTTTTTTCTACAGTGTTGTCAGGAAAAAAAAAAGGAAAATTATGAGGCATGTTAAAAAAGAGAGAGAAGGAGAAAGAAGAGACAATAGAAATCAGTTTTATGGATGATTAAGTTCTATGGACAACAGAATCAGTTCTATGGATAAATCCAATCAGTTCTATTGGATTTATCAGACAAGGACTGTGAAATAGCTATGATTAATATGATGAGGAAAACAGAAGATGGAGAAGAATTTCACCAGAAAGTTAGAATCCATGAGAAAAGAGTCAGAGATTCTTGACCAGAAAAGCACTATAACAAATTGTGTTTAACAGCAAATTAGACACAGCAAAACAGATGACTAGTATAACTAGAAGGCAAGTCAGTAGAAGATGTACAAATTGAAACAGAGAGAAAAAAGGACAGAAAATACAGAAAAGAGTATGTATCTATTAATCATCTGAGACAGAATGAAAAAATGGACTATTACAAGGAGAATGAGAATGAGGCAGAACAATATTTAGAGAAATTCTGGCTGGAAATTTTCCAGAGGTACTGTCCCAAGAAAACCAGGTGGAGATGCATAATTTTTTTAGACCTAGCCTCAAAAGTCATGCAAATGCAGGGCCATTTCCATTATATTCAGCTGATTACAAATGAGTCACTAAGACCAGTCCTTTATGGAGTAGTATCAAAGAATTCATGGGCATATTTTAAAACCACCACCCTACTAACGGACCTATTTGTAGGGCAGGAATAGTGATGCAAATGTAGGGAATGGACATGTGGACACAGCAGGGGAAGGACAGGGTGGGACAAACTGAGAGACTAGCATTGACATATACCCACAACTATGTGTACTGGGGCTTCCTGGGCGGCTCAATGGCTAACAATCTGTCTGCCAACGCAGGAGACGCAAGAGATGCGAGTCCGATCCCCTGGAGCAGGAAGCAGCACCCCAGTCCACTATTCTTGCCTGGAAAATTCCATGGACAGAGGAGCCTGCCGGGGTACAGTCCCTGGAGCTGCAAAGAGTCGGACATGACTGAGCACACTGAGAAGCTGCTGCATAGCACACGGAGCTCAGCTTGGTGCTCTGTGATGACCTAGAGGGGTGGGATGGGGGGACGGGGGAAGGGACTCAAGAGGGAGGGGCTATATGTATACTTACAGCTGATTCACACTGCTGTACAGCAGAAACTATCACCACGTTGTAAAGCAATTACACTTCAATTAAAAAAAAATAAAACCACCACCCTACTAAAACTAAACATACCTATATCCTGTGACTTAGCCATTCCACTCCTAGGTGTATATCCAACAGAAACTAGTACTTATGCCTACCAAAAGAAGTACATGGATATGCATAGACAGCAAAAGAGACACTGATGTATAGAACAGTCTTTTGGACTCTGTGGGAGAGGGAGAGGGTGGGATGATTTGGGAGAATGCCATTGAAACATGTATAATATCATATATGAAACGAGTCGCCAGTCCAGGTTCGATGCACGATACTGGATGCTTGGGGCTGGTGCACTGGGACGACCCAGAGGGATGGTACGGGGAGGGAGGAGGGAGGAGGGTTCAGGATGGGGAACACATGTATACCTGTGGCAGATTCATTTTGATATATGGCAAAACCAATACAATATTGTAAAGTTAAATAAAATAAAATTTAAAAAATAAATAAATGAACAAATGATGACCACTACTAGAATGGATAAATGGTGGTATATTTCTACAATGGATGAAAAAGAACAAACCCAAATTCTGAAATAATATGAATTAATTTCATGCTGAACAGAGGAAGCCAGACACAAAGAATATATCATGACTCAATTTATATCAAACTTCATCATAGCAAAACTAACTTGGTGCTACCAGTCAGAATAGCACTTAGCTTTTGGAGGGTTGTTGAATGGAAGGGTGCAAGAGGGAGCCTTCTAGGGTAACAGAAATGTTATGTATATAGTGGTAGTTACATGGGTGTTGTTCTGGCTCTTTATTGCTGTGTAACAAACCTGTCCAAAACCTAGTGGCTTAAAACAACAATTATTGGGGTCTTCCCTGGTGACTCAGTGGTAAAGAGTCTACCTGCCAATGCAGGAGACAAGGGTTTGATCCCTTGTCTGGGAAGATCCCATATGCCATGGAGCAACTAAGCCCATGTATCACAACTGTGGAGCCTCTGCTCTAGAGCCTGGAAGCCACAACGACTGAGCCCATATGCTGCAACTACTGAAGCCAGTGTGCCCTAAAGCCCATGCTGTTCAACAAGAGGAGCCACCGCAATGAGAAGCCTGTGTACCTCAACCAGAGAAAAGCCCACATGGCAATGAAGAGCCAGCACAGCCTCCAAAATTTAAAAACAAATAACATTTTTAAAAAAATGAGTTATGAAGATGAAATAATACAAAATCTAGTAGGCACTATAGTATATAGCAATAAGACAATGTGACAGTGTATTGTCCAACTGTTGGCCTTGACCTCTCTCTACTTTACTCTCCTTTCAGTTCAGTTCAGTTCAGTTGCTCAGTCGTGTCCGACTCTTTGCAACCCCATGAATCACAGCACCCCAGGCCTCCCTGTCCATCACCAACTCCTGGCGTTTACTCAAACTCATGTCCATTGAGTCGGTGATGCCATCCAGCCATCTCATCCTCTGTCGTCCCTTCTCCTTCTGCTCCCAATCACTCCCAGCATCAGGGACTTTTCCAATGAGTCACTCCTTGCATGAAGTGGCCAAAGTATTGGAGTTTCAGCTTTAGCATCAGTTCTTCCAAAGAACACCCAGGACTGATCTCCTTTAGAATGGACTGGTTGGATCTCCTTGCAGTCCAAGGACTCTCAAGAGTCTTCTCCAACACCACAGTTCAAAAGCATCAATTCTTCCACGCTCAGCTTTCTTCACAGTCCAACTCTCACATCCATACATGACCACTGGAAAACCATAGCCTTGACTAGATGGACCTTTGTTGGCAAAGTAATGTTTCTGCTTTTAATTTGCTATCTAGGTTGGTGATAACTTTCCTTCCAAGGAGTAAGTGTCTTTTAATTTCATGACTGCAGTCACCATCTGCAGTGATTTTGGAGCCCAAAAAAATAAAGTCTGACACTGTTTCCACTGTTTCCCCATCTATTTCCCATGAAGTGATGGGACCAGATACCATGATCTTCATTTTCTGAATGTTGAGCTTTAAGCCAACTTTTTCACTTTTCTCTTTCACCTTCATCAAGAGGCTCTTTAGTTCTTCTTCACTTTCTGCCATAAGGGTGGTCTCATCTGCATATCTGAGGTTATTGATATTTCTCCCGGCAATCTTGATTCCAGCTTGTGGCTTCCTCCAGCCCAGCATTTCTCATGATGTACTGTGCATTTAAGTTAAATAAGCAGGGTGAAAATACACAGCCTTGACGTACTCCTTTTCCTATTTGGAACCAGTCTGTTGTTCCATGTCCAGTTCTAACTGTTGCTTCCTGATCTGCATACAGGTTTCTCAAGAGGCAGGTCAGGTGGTCTGGTATTCCCATCTCTTTCAGAATTTTTCACAGTTTTTTGTGATCCACACAGTGAAAGGCTTTGGCATAGTCAATAAAGCAGAAATAGATGTTTTTCTGGAACTCTCTTGCTTTTTCCATGATCCAGCAGATGTTGGCAATTTGATCTCTGGTTCCTCTGCCTTTTCTAAAACCAGCTTGAACATCTGGAAGTTCACGGTTCACGTATCGCTGAAGTCTGGCTTGGAGAATTTTGAGCATTACTTTACTAGCGTGTGAGATGAGTGCATTTGTGCGGTAGTTTGAGCATTCTTTGGCATTGCCTTTCTTTGGGACTGGAATGAAAACTGACCTTTTCCAGTCCTGTGGCCACTGCTGAGTTTTCCAAATGTGCTGGCATATCGAATGTAGCACTTTCACAGCA
>NW_011489876.1:1423052-1434948 GCF_000754665.1 Bison bison bison | reverse complement strand
TTTGAAATAGCTCAACTGGAATTCCATCACCTCCACTAGCTTTGTTCATAGTGATGCTTCCTAAGGCCCACTTGACTTCACATTCCTGGATGTCTGGCTCTAGGTCAGTGATCATACCATTGTGATTATCTTGGTCGTGAAGATCTTTTTTGTACAGTTCTGTGTATTCTTGCCACCTCTTCTTAATATCTTCTGCTTCTGTTAGGTCCATACCATTTCTGTCCTTTATTGAGCCTATCTTTGCATGAAATGTTCCCTTGGTATCTCTAATTTTCTTGAAGAGATCTCTAGTCTATCGCATTCTGTTGTTTTCCTCTATTTCTTTGCATTGATCACCGAGGAAGGCTTTCTTATCTCTCCTTGCTATTCTTTGGAACTCTTCATTCAGATGCTTATATCTTTCTTTTTCTCCTTTGCTTTTCGTTTCTATTCTTTTCACAGCTATTTGTAAGGCCTCCTCAGACAGCCATTTTGCTTTTTTGCATTTCTTTTTCTTGGGGATGGTCTTGATCCCTGTCTCCTGTACAATGTCACGAACCTCCGTCCATAGTTCATCAGGCACTCTGTCTATCAGATCTAGTCCCTTAAATCTATTTCCCACTTCCACTGTATAATCATAAGGGATTTCATTTAGGTCATACCTGAATGGTCTAGTGGTTTTCCCCACTTTCTTCAATTTAAGTCTAAATTTGGCAATAAGGAGTTCATGATCTGAGCCACAGTCAGCTCCCAGTCTTGTTTTTGCTGACTGTATAGAGCTTCTCCATCTTTGGCTGCAAAGAATATAATCAATCTGATTCTGGTGTTAACCATCTGCTGTTGTCCATGTGTAGAGTCTTTTCTTGTGTTGTTGGAAGAGGGTGTTTGCTATGACCAGTGTGTTCTCTTGGCAAAACTCTATTAGCCTTTGCCCTGCTTCATTCCGTACTCCAAGTCAAATTTGCCTGTTACTCCAGGTATTTCTTGACTTCCTACTTTTGCATTCCAGTCCCCTATAATGAAAATAACATTCATCTTTTTTGGGTGTTAGTTCTAAAAGGTCTTGTAGGTCTTCATAGAACCATTCAACTTCAGTTTTTTCAGCATTACTGGTTGGGGCATAGGCTTGGAATACCGTGATATTGAATGATTTGCCTTGTAAATGAACAGAGATCATTATGTCATTTTTGAGATTGCATCCGAGTACTGCATTACGGACTCTTTTGTTGACCATGATGGCTACTCCATTTCTTCTAAGGGATTCCTACCCACAGTAGTAGATATAAAGGTCATCTGAGTTAAATTCACCCCTTCCAGTCCATTTTAGTTTGCTGATTCCTAGAATGTCAATGTTCACCCTTGCCATCTCCTGTTTGACCACTTCTAATTTGCCTTGATTCATGGACCTAACATTCCAGGTTCCTATGCAATATTGCTCTTTACAGCATCGGACTTTGCTTCTATCACCAGTCACATCCACAACTGGGTATTGTTTTTGCTTTGGCTCCATCCTTTCATTCTTTCTGGAGTTATTTCTCCACTGATCTCTAGTAGCCAGGCCCCCTTGTCCATCACCAACTCCAGGAGTTCACCCAAACCCATGTCCATCGAGTTGGTGATTCCATACAACCATCTCATCCTCTGTCGTCCCCTTCTCCTCCTGCCCTTAATCTTTCCCAGCATCAGGGTCTTTTCAAATGAGTCAGCTCTTCGCATCAGGTGGCCAAAATACTGGAGTTTCAGCTTCAACATTAGTCCTTCCAATGAACACCCAGGACTGATCTCCTTTAAAATAGACTGGTTGGATCTCCTTGCAGTCCAAGGGACTCTCAAGAGTCTTCATCATCACAGTTCAAAAGCATCAATTCTTTGGCGCTCAGCTTTCTTCACAGTCCAACTCTCACATCCATACTTGACCACTGGAAAAACCATAGCCTTGACTAGATGGAGCTTTGTTGGCAAAGTAATGTCTCTGCTTTTTAATACGCTATCTAGGTTGATTATAACTTTCCTTCCAAGGAGTAAGTGTCTTTTAATTTCATGACTGCAGTCACCATCTGCAGTGATTTTGGAGCCCAAAAAGTAAAGTCAGTCACTGTTTCCCCATCTATTTCCCATGAAGTGATGGGACCAGATGCCATGATCTTCGTTTTCTGAATGTTGAGCTTTAAACCAACTTTTTCACTCTCCGCTTTCACTTTCATCAAGAGACTTTTTAGTTCCTCTTCACTTTCTGCCATAAGGGTGGTGTCATCTGCATATCTGAGGTTATTGATATTTCTCCCGGCAATCTTGATTCTAGCTTGTGCTTCTGCCAGCCCAGCGTTTCTCTTGATGTGCTCTGCATATAACTTAAATAAGCAGGGTGACAATATACAGCCTTGACGTACTCCTTTTCCTATTTGGAACCAGTCTGTTGTTTCATGTCCAGTTCTAACTGTTGCTTTCTGACCTGCATACAGGTTTCTCAAGAGGCCTGTTTAGACAAGATTTTGCATTTTCAGAACTTGTTGCTAATAACATGCCTATTTTAAGCATTATTGTGAAACCTTGGAACCTATCTCTAATGTTTCCCTTCAGTCTGAAGTGTAATAGACATTTACAGTACTGCTAGAGGTCTGTGCCCTGTTGCTGCTGCTGCTGCTAAGTTGCTTCAGTGGTTTCTGACTCTGTGTGATCCCATAGACGGCAGCCCACCAGGCTCCCCTGTCCCTGAGATTCTCCAGGCAAGAACACTGGAGTTGGTGAGGTCTGTGCCCAACAAATGGGAATTCTGATAAACTCTATTTTGTGTAATTCCTGTCACAAAAGGCTATGATTAACTATCATTGTAACCAATGAATTATCAAGAATATTCCCCCTACCAAAGAGAGGACTTCTTTTTTGACCGGATGTTGATAAAAAGCAAACCTTCCTCCATTTACAATTTTACATTTTGATAGATGGAACAATTTCCCATAGAAATCTGTTGTTATTTATTTTTAACCTTGTTTTTTTCCACTGCCCACATCCCGCTGGGGCTGGGTCCCAGAGGATCCATTTATGTGGTGATAAGAGTGCTGGCTTGTACCTTTGTGTCATGATGCCAGGTAAGTTGCCACAAAGGCAGTAGAAGTATTCCTGGAGGCTGTTCCTACAGGGGGCATCCAGCAAAAGTGACTGATGAGCACATAAGGCTATCCTACTAAACCTAACCAAATGTGTCCCTGACTCAGCTTCTCCTTAAGGCCAGAGGCCATTCCAGTGCCTCCCAGTGACATAGGAAATTGTGATGGAAGATTCATCAGAACCTCTAGTCTTAACCAACCATAATTAAAATACTTTGTTTTGCAAATTTTACAAAAACATAACATAATGTGAATAACTAGGGCCCCTCCCAGACTCTTGGATGAAGTCTGTGCAAGTGAGGGACCCTTAAGCTTAAACTTCATTAGTTTCATGATAATTTTGCTGCTGCATAGAGTTGCTATAAGGCTTAACTAAATTAATATATGGAAGCATTTAGAATAGCCCCATTAAGTGCTCAATAAATATATTTATTATACATTACTGATATGGAAATAGATAAATACAGCAGACTAGCCAATCTAGAAAGTGACTCAATTACATATACACATTTATTTATTGGAGGTAGATTATATTGCACTCTCCAAAATATATACCTGAAACAATAAATCTATGTAGTAAAGAAGACAATGATAACAAAGGAGAAAAGAAGAACAATAAGAAGACAAAATAACCAAAATAAAGTGCAAGTGAAATGATCTGGTTTTGAGGTGGGGAATTTCTTTCTAAACATAACACTAAGATTAAATCCATAAAATAAAAATACTAGCAGATTTGACTACAAAAAATGTTAACTTCTGTCCATCTACAAATAAAGTATATTAATATTAAAAGTTAAGAGACAGGGACTTCTCTGGTTGTCCAGGGGCTAAAACTCTGTGCTCCCATTTCCGGGGGCCTGGGCTTGATTCCTGGTCAGGTAACTAGATCCTGCGTGCTGCAACTAAAGATCCCACATGCCACAATGAAGACTGCAGTTCCCATGTGTTGCAACTAAGACCTGGTGCAGGCAAATGAATAAGTAAATAAAAATAAATATGTTTTAAAAAGTAAAGAGACAAACTAGAAAAAAATGTTTGTGTATCTTTTATGACAAAAGAACAACATCCTTAATATGTAAAGAGCTCTTGTAAATCAGTAAGATAAATACCCACTTACACCCTTTTTACATGGACACAGGACATGAACAGGGAATGCACAGAAGTATAACCTTTCTGACGAGTGACTCAGAAATGTGTGTCCCACAGTTAAAAATGTATGTATCTTTTCTCCCAGCAATTCAACCTATGGTAATTTATCCTGAGAAAAGAAGATCAAAGTATAGAATAAAATCGGAGAAGGAAGTACAATCCACTCCAGTATTCTTGCTTGGGAAATCCCATGGACAGAGGAGCCTGCTGGCTAAGGCCATAGGGTTGCAAAGAGTTGGACATGATGGAAGTGATTTAGCATGCATAGGATAAAACCACCACCACCGCAGATATCAAAGCATGATAATAAGTTTAAAAAATGGAAACAGCCTAGACAGATGATTGGTTAGGTGAATTATGGTGCAACCAATCATATGCCAGAACAATAAATACCTGCTGAGGAATGTTTATTGGTATAAGAATGTGTTCTCAACTAATAAAGCCGAGTGAAAGAGGAGGCTACAGAACAAAATATAGAGCATACCATTCTTTCCTACGGACTCAAGAGGACACCATTTTGTTTTAAATGTCTATATTATATGTATAAAAAAGATGAAGTTTATAATCACTGTTGTTAATTTCCTATATTGCAGGATGATGGGATTGTGAGTGATTGCAGTCACTTTATAGTACTCTTGTCATTTGAGGTTAAGAGGTAGGGGACTTCCCTGGTGGTCCAATGGTTAAGACTTACCTTCCAATGCAGGGAGTGCAGGTTAGATCCCTGGTAGGGCAGCTAAGATCCCACATGCATCACAGCCATAATACCAAAACGTAAAAAAAAAGATGAAGAAATATTGTAACAAATTCAATAAAGACTTTAAAAATGGTCCACATTAAAACAACCTTTTAAAAAATTATATTAAAAAATAAAAAGGTAAAAATATTGTGAGATTTGACTACAACTGACTACAATACAATAATTGAATTGGCTAACTGGTAAGTAAGCAAGGATACCTGCATGTCTGTTTCAGGATGTGGTTTATTTCTTTGTCTTCCCCTGAAATGCTGTGAGCTATCACCTCTCATTTCACAAAATACAATTTAATTCCGTTCAACACTCATTTCCTACTCCTAGTGCAAGGCACTGGAGATGACATTACAAAGATGACGAGAACATACTGCTACTGCTGCTGCTGCTGCTGCTAAGTCGCCTCAGTTGTGTCTGACTCTGTGCGACCCCATGGACTGCAGCCTAACAGGCTCCTCCGTCCATGGGATTTTCCAGGCAAGAGTACTGGAGTGGGGTGCCATTGCCTTCTCCGATACTACTTCCCTCAAAGAACCTAATAATTTAGTAGGGGGGGGGAAAGAACCTAATAATTTAGTAGGGGGGGAAACCCGCTGGGACCTGCTTCAGCTAGAAATAATTTCTTTTTGGATTAAAAAAAAAAAAAAAAACCAGCAGCAAAGGCAATTTGCCATCCTCTAAATTCAGCTTACTTATGGAGCTCTTCTTTCTCTGCTTGTCATCGCTTTCTGGAATTCAGCCTAGGAAAGTAATATATGTCACCATGTGTGCTAGTTTATAATTAGAACAAATGTGAGGATTTATAAGAAAAAGACCTATTGGCAGAAAAAACATCTAGTAAAACTCTAGAAAAGGCAGTCAGGAGAATGAGGAAAACATCTATTTTGGAAATTAATGTTAAAGAAAGAAAAGACATTTGAAAAATATAAAATGCACTTACTATGTCCTTATGATTTATCTCTTTTTTTTTTTAACTTAATGCAAGTTTGTACTTAGGTTTTTTAAAAAAACAATAAACCTATAATTCATTTGCAGCAAAATTAAACTTTTACAGAAAGATAGTATAACAATACAGTTAAGTTGGGGCAATAGCATCGTGAATTTATCCATAATTTCACCACGTTAATAACTTTTATGCTTTCCATTATGATGTTTTCCTGTGTATTTTAACAAGGTTGTATTTATATTTTGTAATCTATATGCAATTTTTGTATCCTGCTTTTAACATTTAACCTTATATACTAAAATTTTTCCAAGGTCACTACACAGTTTTGTAATTGTCATTCTCATGATTGCATTCTCACACTGCATCAAGTGTACAAAACCTTAATGTATTTCTTTGTTGCTGGAAATTTCCACTGCTTCCAGCTTTGGTGATTACAATACTGCTGCAGTGAAGAGCTGACTGCTTCTGTCTTTAGGATTTTTATGTTTCAGGAGCGTGTGATAAAGTAGCTGCTATTGGATTACCCTCTATTTGAAAGGATGAGTATTGTGGGTATAAATAGAAACTAAGGTCAAGAAGCTAAAGGCAGAAAAAGACTCACGTGTCCAGCAGAAACTGATAAGCATGTGAAATAATATCCTTGACTCATAAGGCTGCAATTATGCCTGTGACCTGAGTTTGAGCTCCAGGGAAGAGGTGAGGGGTGAAAGTCAGAATGGCCCAAGATTGCCCTTATAAATCTTTTAAACCACTCCAAGTCTTCACCAGACTTCACTACGATAATATTAATACACAGCAGAGGCTTATTCCTAAGACCTCTGAGCCTATAGAGTAATTTTCTCTCCACACTTCACCTGTTTACAAGTGAGCATAAACACTTTTTGGAAATATGCAGCAGACGTTAGCCCTAAAAACCATCATCTCCTTCCTCTTTAAGGTCAAGAGTTTCTGAGAAGGCTTTCCTAGAGGCATGGCCCCAGGAATTTAAAAGCAAGCAGGTGAAGGGTCACGCTAGTCTGAAGCAGCTTGATTTCCCACCATCTCTCCATCTCCCTACTGACCTCCTTGGTGTCAGAATTCCACTTTCTGCTTTCCTGCTCCAGACAGAACAGCTCAGCTTCCATCCTTCTCTAGTGTTCTGTCAGCTTCCATGACTGCTCAGGCTCTTGTAGGGCATGTTTCCCTGAACATTTCCCCACCTCCTCCTGCCTTGACTGTCCCCTCCCTTTTCTTGGGCTCTTGTCCCAGCTGCCCAAGCTGGACTCATTCACCAAGGGCCCTACTACTGTGCTCCACTGTGAATCGTTGCCAGGGTCTCTGCTGAGTGGTGGTGGATTACCTGGATGCTCAGTGAATCAGCTGCCTCTTCTTGGTCCTTCTCTGAGAGGTCTCTTCTCTTCACTTGACTCCCATCCCTTGAGGCTCTTCAAGAGCAGGGAGACAATCTAGTTTCATCCATTATGCTGCAAATACCATTACTTCATTCTTTTTAATGGCTGAGAAATATTCCACTGTATGTATGTACCACATCTTCTTTATCCATTCCTCTGTCAGTGGACATTTAGCTTGCTTCCATGTCCTGGCTATTGTCAGTACTGCTGCAATAAACACTGGGGTACGTGTATCCTTTTGGGCCATGTCTTACTGAGTGAAGTAAGTCAGACAGAGAAAGAGAAACATCCTATGACATCCTTAATATGCAGAATCTAAAAAGAAATGATATAAATAAGCTTATTTATAAAACAGATACAGACTCACAGACTTAGAGAAGGAACTTATGGTTGCCAGGGGGAAGGATGGTGGAATGGGAGAGTTAGGGAGTTTGGGATGGACAGGTACACACTTCTATATCTAAAATGGATAACCAACAAGGACCTACTGTCTAGCACAGGTAACTCTGCTCAATATTATGTGGCAGGCTGGATGGGAAGGGAGTTTGGTGGAGAATGGATACATGTTTATGTATGGCTGGGTGCTCTGCTGTCCACCTGAAACTACCACAACATTGTTAATTGGCTATACCCCCAATAAAAAATAAAAAGTTAAAAAAAAAACAAGGGAGAGGATGGCTTTTTATTTTACCAAGTCAGCTCAAGCTCTCTAAGTCCCCAGCTCTGAGAGAGATGGACATGCCTCATCTCCATGAGGAATATCTCTCTTCTGGTTTCACCCAGGAGCCACTCTTACTGACTTTAATGAGAATGTAATGGCTGAAACACAATTTTAGTCTGCGACCCACCTGAGGGATGGGGGGACATGTCTACCCATCCCAAAGAGATTCGTGGCATCTTTTTTCTGAGGTGCTGGGACTTGTGCGTGGGAAGAGGAGGTATTTATTGTCTGTGTCCTTTATCTTTAGAGCTCTATTTCTTAAGTTCCCTCAGGCAATAACATTCCTCCTGATCTAGCTTTCTGGGAGATGAATAAGGGAAAGTCGAGGTTTGTAATTTCAAATAGCCCTGGTTTCTTAACCCAAACACTTGTCCACTGGCAGGCCCTGGGGCCCTATGTGTGGTTTATTGCCTTCTCACTATTTTTCTTCCAAATACCAGATACCATAAAATTCTCACGGAGTCCCAGAATCTGTCATCTTCTGTCAAAATTTCACCTCCTGGGGTTTCCCTGTTGGTCCAGTGGCTAAGACTCCACACTCTCAGTACAGGAAACCCAGGTTCTATTCCTGGTCCGCGAACTAGATCCCACATGCTGCAACTAAGACCTAGCTCAGCAAAATAAATAATTTTTAAAATACATCTCCTTTTTCTGATCCCATAAGAGCACATATTATCATGGGCCAGGACAACTGACACATGGGTTTTTGGTTAATTAAATTTACATAAAGAGGAGTGTGTAGAGAAACTAGACTTGTCAATCAAGTAGAAGTCAGGGCACTCTGAGCATAGTTTACTCAGATGCCACAACGATACCAATAAGCATGTTATTGTTTTTGGTAATCACTTTTCTCCTTCTTCCCTCCCTCTCCTTCTTCTGACACTGAGATATAGGTCTGCGACATGGGATCTTCTGCTGCAATGTTTGCACCTGGACACACCTCTCCATGAGCAACAAAATATGAAGACACCGTATGGGACTAAAAATAAGCGCATACATGCAGTAGTTGGGGCAAATTCTGGACCCAAAAGATAAAAAGAGACTCCAAAATCCAACTGCCACTTCTGAAGAGCTTGGAGCAAAAACAGGGGTTTGAGAGACAATTGTGCATGTCCCCTGCACACAGCACCACCTAGGGGTGGGCAAACCACCTAAGCCGTCCCTCCAGCCTGACCCCTGGACACATCCGTTCAGTTCAGTTCGGCTGCTCAGTCTTGTCTGACTCTTTGTGACCCCATGGACTGCAGCACGCCAGGCTTCCCTGTCCATCACCAACTCCCAGAGCTTACTGAAACTCATGTCCATTGAGTCGGTGATGCCATCCAACCATCTCACTCTCTGTCAGTCCCTTCTCCTCCCGCCTTCAATCTTTCCCAGCATCAGGGTCTTTTTCAGTGAGTCAGTTCTTTACATCAGGTGGCCAAAGTATTGGAGTTTCAGTTTCAGCATCAGTCCTTTCAATGAATATTCAGGACTGATTTCCTTTAGGATGGACTGGTTGGATCTCCTTGCAATCCAAGGGACTCCCAAGAGTCTTCTCCAACACCACAGTTGAAAAGCATCAATTCTTCGGTACTCAGCTTTCTTTATAGTCCAACGCTCACATCCATACATGACTCCTGGAAAAACCATAGCTTTGACTAGAGATAACTTTGTTGGCAAAGTAATGTCTCTGCACACCCGTAAACCCACCCCAAATAAGGAGCAAGCTTGCCCCCCTTCCCTGGGGAGCAAGTAAGGGAACCTGTTGCTTGTTCTTGCTCCCTGATACTGCAGCAGGGACCCCAATAAAGCCTTGCCCGAATTTCATGTCTGGCCTCTGATCAACTTCTGTTGATTGGGGAAAGCCAAGAATCCTGGTCAGTACACAACACCATCTCATCACTTATTTTTAACAATTTTCTTGTTCAAAAATTCCATTTCTAATTCACCCTGGTTGCACCCAATAATTTGAAGTTGAATAGCACAAAGTATCAGAGAAGGCAATGGCACCCCACTCCAGTACTCTTGCCTGGAAAATCCCATGGACGGAGGAGCCTGGTAGGCTGCAGTCCATGGGATCGCTAAGAGTGGGACGCGACTGAGCGTCTTCACTTTCATTTTTCACTTTCATGCATTGGAGAAGGAAATGGCAACCCACTCCAGTGTTCTTGCCTGGAGAATCCCAGGGACAGGGGAGCCTCGTGGGCTGCTGTCTATGGGGTCACACAGAATTGAACACGACTGAAGCGACTTAGCAGCAGCAGCAGCACAAAGTGTCATATGGTAAAGAATCTGCCTGCAGTGTGTGAGACCCAGGTTTGATCCCTGGGTCAGGAAGATCCCCTGGAGAAGGGAATGGCAACCCACTCCAATATTCTTGCCTGGAGAACCCCATGGATGAAGGAGCCTGGGTGGCTACAGTCCATGGGGTCACAAAGAGTCAGACACAACTGAGTGACTGACACTACACTAGCTCAAAGTGTAGAGCACACAGTCTAGAGCCACACTGTCTGGGTTTGAGCTCTGGTTCTGCCCCTCACTGATTGTTCAACCTGTGGTAAGTTGCTTACTGTCTATATACCTCAGTCTCCTTATCTATAAACTGGGGATCATGACACCTACAGCGTTGCCATGAAGATAATGTAATAAAGCCTGACATGATAGAATATTGCCTGACATGTGGTAAGAGCTATATTTAAGTGTTTTAAAATAAATATATGTCTTTGAGCAAATTAGGCACTATAAGCTTTTGATTACTAAGATTTTTAAAAGCAGAGATACCACTTTGCTGATGAAGGTCTGTATATTCAAAGCTATATTTTTTCCAGCAGTCATGCATGGATGTGAGAGTTGGACCATAAAGAAGGCTGAGTGCCAAAGAACTGATGCTTTTGAACTGTGGTGTTGGAGAGTATTCTTGAGAGCCCCTTGGACTGCACGGAGACCAAACCAGTCACTCCTACCAGAAATCAACCCTGAATATTCATTAGAAGGGCTGATGCTGAAGCTCCAATGATTTGGCCACCTGATGTGAAGAGCCAATTCACTGGAAAAGACCTTGATGCTTGGAACAATTGAGGGCAGGAGGAGAAGAGGGAGGCAGAGGATGAGATGGTTGGATGGCATCATTGACTCAATGGACATGAGTTTGAGCAAACTCCAGGAGATGGTGAAAGACAGGAAAGCCTGTTATGCTGCAGTCTATGGGGTCACAAAGAGTTGGGCGCGACTTAGCGACTGAACAATAACAACAACAACAGAAAGTACCCAAGTGTTGATCTTTACCAGATAGAGATGTAAATTGTCTCATATTATCACAGTGGAAATCTACACAAAATGAACTGATATAATAGCATAGATGAATCATTCTCCAACCTAATATTGAATAAAAGGAGTCTGACCCAAGAGTATGTGATTCTGCTTATGTAAAGTTCAAAAACAAGAAACCGATCTGTGGTGCCATGTCAAGACGTGGAAATGACAGGAGGCATGCTTCTGGGTGCCGTTAATGTTCTGTTTCTAGATCTGGGTGCTGTAGAAGTGTAGACTGACTTCTGAAAATTCACTGAAGAGATAAGAAAGCCTTCCTCAGCAATCAATGCAAAGAAATAGAGGAAAACAACAGAATGCGAAAGACTAGAGATCTCTTCAAGAAAATTAGAGATACCAAGGGAACATTTCATGCAAAGATGGGCTCAATAAAGGACAGAAATGGTATGGACCTAACAGAAGCAGAAGATATTAAGAAGAGGTGGCAAGAATACACAGAAGAAGTGTACAAAAAAGATCTTCACGACCCAGATAATCACGATGGTGTGATCACTGACCTAGAGCCAGACATCCTGGAATGTGAAGTCAAGTGGGCCTTAG
>NW_011489876.1:1422687-1422952 GCF_000754665.1 Bison bison bison | reverse complement strand
GCATCACTATGAACAAAGCTAGTGGAGGTGATGGAATTCCAGTTGGGCTATTTCAAATCCTGAAAGATGGTGCTGTGAAAGTGCTGCACTCGATATGCCAGCACATTTGGAAAACTCAGCAGTGGCCACAGGACTGGAAGAGGTCAGTTTTCATTCCAATCCCAAAGAAAGGCAATGCCAAAGAAGGCTCAAACTACCGCACAATTGCACTCATCTCACATGCTGTCAAGTAATGCTCAAAATTCTCCAAGCCAGGCTTCACCCA
>NW_011489876.1:1421900-1422587 GCF_000754665.1 Bison bison bison | reverse complement strand
GGCATACCAGACCACCTGACCTGCCTCTTGAGAAACCTGTATATAGGTCAGGAAGCAACAGTTAGAACTGGACATGGAAGAACAGACTGGTTCCAAACAGGAAAAGGAGTACGTCAAGGCTGTATATTTTCACCCTGCTTATTTAACTTATATGCAGAATACATCATGAGAAACGCTGGGCTGGAGGAAGCACAAGCTGGAACCAAGATTGCCGGGAGAAATATCAATAACTTCAGATATGCAGATGATACTACCCTTATGGCAGAAAGTGAAGAAGAACTAAAGAGCCTCTTGATGAAGGTGAAAGAGGAGAGTGAAAAAATTGGCCTAAAGCTCAACATTCAGAAAACATGACATCCGGTCCTATCACTTCATGGTAAATAGATGGGGAAACAGTGGAAACAGTGGCTGACTATTTTTTGGGGCTCCAAAATCACTGCAGATGGTGACTGCAGCCATGAAATTAAAGAACGCTTCCTCCTTGGAAGGAAAGTTATGACCAACCTAGATAGCATATTAAAAAGTAGAGACATTACTTTGCCAACAAAGGTTCGTCTAGTCAAGGCTATGGTTTTTCCAGTGGTCATGTATGGATGTGAGAGTTGGACTATAAAGAAGGCTGAGCGCCGAAGAGTTGATGCTTTTGAATTGTGGTGCTGGAGAAGACTCTTGAGAGTCCTTTGAACT
>NW_011489876.1:1421439-1421800 GCF_000754665.1 Bison bison bison | reverse complement strand
CAATACGTGAACCTTGAACTTCCAGATGTTCAAGCTGGTTTTAGAAAAGGCAGAGGAACCAGAGATCAAATTGCCAACATCCACTGGATCATCGAAAAAGCAAGAGAGTTCCAGAAAAACATCTATTTCTGCTTTATTGACTATGTCAAAGCCTTTCACTGTGTGGATCACAAGAAACTGTGGAAAATGCTGAAAGAGATGGGCATACCAGACCACCTGACCTGCCTCTTGAGAAACCTGTATATAGGTCAGGAAGCAACAGTTAGAACTGGACATGGAAGAACAGACTGGTTCCAAACAGGAAAAGGAGTACGTCAAGGCTGTATATTTTCACCCTGCTTATTTAACTTATATGCAGAAT
>NW_011489876.1:1408910-1421339 GCF_000754665.1 Bison bison bison | reverse complement strand
CGCTTCCTCCTTGGAAGGAAAGTTATGACCAACCTAGATAGCATATTAAAAAGTTGAACGTTACTTTGCCAACAAAGGTTCGTCTAGTCAAGGCTATGGTTTTTCCAGTGGTCATGTATGGATGTGAGAGTTGGACTATAAAGAAGGCTGAGCGCCGAAGAGTTGATGCTTTTGAATTGTGGTGCTGGAGAAGACTCTTGAGAGTCCTTTGAACTGCAAGGAGATCCAGCCAGTCCATCCTAAAGGAGATCAGTCCTGGGTGTTCATTGGAAGGACTGATGTTGAAGCTGAAAGTCCAATACTTTGGCCATCTGATGTGAAGAACTGACTCATTGGAAAAGACCCTGATGCTGGGAGGGATTGGGGGCAGGAGGAGAAGGGGACAACAGAGAATGAAATGGTTGGATGGCATCACCGACTAAATGGACATGGGTTTGGGTGGACTCTGGGAGTTGGTGATGGACAGGGAGGCCTGGCTTGCTGCGGTTTATGGGGTTGCAAAGAGTCGGACACGACTGAGCGACTGAACTGAACTGAAAACTCTTAGGATTTGTGCACCTTTTGGGGTGTGTGTTAGACTTATATTAGAATTGCCAAAAAAAAAAAAGAATTGCCAGAAAAATGTTGAAGATTTTTTCTCCAAATTCTTACATTTCTTCTGGATGATTTAGTAGAGAAGTTTTCCTTAAGCTATTACTGCGTTTTTACATCATCATCCTTAGATTACTTTTTGCTTGCTTTAAGTATTGGTAACAATATTTTTGCACACAATAAACAGATGTATTTTATTTCCTTCTTAAGAACTGTTCCTGTGCAGCCTTCCCTAAGACAGGAGGCTTATCTTCCCAGAAGAGGAAAGAGTGAATTTTTGGCCTCCTTCTTAAGGGGATCGGACTAAAATTAGGGTGGCCAGGGAAAAGACGCAGTGTTCATTCCTGAGCCTTTTTTTGCCTCCCCACCCCTCACACACAGTTAATTGCTCAGTTGTGTTCGACTCTTTTTCGACTCCATGGACTGTAGCCCGCCAGGCTCCCCTATCCATAGAATTCTCCAGGCAAGAACACTGGAGTGGGTAGCGGTTCCCTTCTCCAGGCAATCTCCCCAACCTATGGATCAAACCCAGGTTTCCTGCACTGTAGGCAGGTTCTTTACTGTCTGAGCCACCAGAGAAGCCCCCTTTAGCCCCTAGGAGAGTAGAATTGAGAATCATGATCTGCTGGGGGGGAGTGAGGCAAACCCACTGCCTGGACCTCCTGTTCAGGGGCAGATTGACAATGTGGTAGCGATTCAGTGGAGCCCAAGGATCACTGCAAGCTACAGTGAGGACATGCCAGCTGGAGCACAGTCCTCAAGCTCTGACCAAGACAAAACTGGGTTGCAGGTTAGAGCAGCTGCAGGGTCAGCTGTGGACACTAGAAGCCAGGCCAAGACAAGCTGAGTCTCAGTGGTCACCAGCTCCCACAGAGCAGAGGACCAGCATGAGACCAGGGTATCTTGAGGTCACCAGGGTCCCTTTCCTGTACCCAAATGCTTACCTTGTAGATAAGCTGGAGGAAGAAAGTGGAATCGGACAGACTGAGTCGTTTTGCCCCTGAAGCAACCTTACTAAAAGGGACTGGTCTCATTCCTTACTTGGATTAACTGTAATCAAATGGATTAAAATACGTTTCCATGTCACTTAATCAGTGGGGCCCAGTAAGGTCAGATTGTGGTGTAGCCCACCAGGCTCCTCCGTCCATGGGATTTTCCAGGCAAGAATACTGGAGTGGGTTAGCATTTCCTTCTCCAGGGATCTTCCCGACCCAGGGATCGAACCCACATCTCCTGCACTGGCAGGGGGATTCTTTACCAACTGAACTATCAGGGGTATGGTGTAACTAACTTCGAAGCTATCTTTCTTTGGTTTATTTTTCCTTGATTTTACCAACTTGTAAACTTTTGTTGCTGAAAACTGTTCATTTTAGGAATTTTTCTGAATAGAAAGCTCCTGGCATCACTACTGTCCACAATCATCCCTTTATGAGTAAAACAATTTTATAGTTTTATAGTTTCTCTAACTTTTCCATTCTGTTCATCATCCAACCATCTATCTACCCACCCAAACAGTAACCATCTCTTTGGAGTCATGTACCAGGAATTGAGCTAGAAGGTTTGATGACAGTCCTTGACACTGAGACTTCCCTGGAAGTCCAGCAGTTAAGACTCTGTGCTTCCAATGCAGAGGGGGGAGAGTTCAATCCCTGGTTGGGATAAAGGATCCCACATGCCATGGGGCATGGTCAAAAAAACTAAGTAAATGAAAAGTTTTGAATACAGACGGTGAACAGATAACCAACACTGTTCTAGCTTCACCTTTCCAAACATCCACAGAGGCTTGCTTTCACTTTCGCGTCTAGGCATATTAATTGCCAAGTTTTGCTAAGAGTACTGGGTTTCTGAGCCTTACGACCTGATGGCAATAATCCTTAAGAGTTCCCTGCTTTGTAGTATGTCAAGCTGCATGTCTGCTGTCCTAGACCTGGAATTAGCCATTTCTCTAAGGAGCCTCAATTCTCTTTAATAGGAAATATATTTAGAAACCAAAATGTGGCCTCTAACGAAGCTCATTTCTTCTGGCTTGGTCATGATTTCTAGTTCTTTTCAATGGACAGAGATGAGAGAAAGGATATTAGGGGACGAATAGATTTTAGAGGATGAAGGAAGACGTGTTTCTCATTTTTCTATTATGAGTTATAGATTAATTTTGACTGTAAATACATAAATCCAAGTACTTTTATTTTTAGTTTTTTTCCCCCCACTTTTAGGATTTTTCCCCCCTTTTTGAATCCATTCATTTAGGATAAATTACCCTTGTTGGTTTATTACATTAGGACAAGGGCAGGAACACTCAAGTGTCTTTTTTTTTTTTTAGAATATATTTAGATACAAAATTTTAACTTTGGCTGCACTGGGTCTTGGTTGCCATGCAGTGAGCAAGTGCTACTCTCTAGCTGTGCTCAGGCTTTTCATTGTGGTGGCTTCTGTTGTTGCAGAGCACGGACTCTAGAGTGAGTGGGCTTCACTATTTGCGGTGGGTGGGCTTAGTTGCTCCATGGTAAGTGGGATCTTCCTGGACCAGGGATCAAACGGATGTTCCCTGAGTTGCAAGGCAGATTTCTTAACCAATGGACCACGAGGGAAATCTCACTCAAATGTCTTGATTATTCCCTAAGTCTGTATACAGTCTTAATTATTTCCTGACCAGCTACTTAAAATGAACATGGGGGCTCTGGTTCAAACAGCAGTATACAAATTCCACTAAGATACTAAAATAAAAAACTTTTTTCTTTTTTCACTTTCTCTCCCTTTCTACTCCTCCCCCTCCACCTGTCCTGGTGTTTCTTATTTGCTATTATTAAATAGCAATGTCAAATTCCCCTGGGTACAGAGATGCTGGCAGGCTGAGTGCAGACTCACAGGCCCCTAGGGGTCAGTCCCCTGGTGTCAGGCAAGCATTGGGCTCAATAGCTGCTGGGTTCCCTTCTCTGGCCAGACCAGAGCTGTCCTCCTCCCATAGGCCAGTTGCTCCGACTCACGGGAATGGGTAAACCTCAAAGGTATCACAACCTTTGTGCCAGGACGTGGTAAGTATCTAGATTTGGGGACAGGTGAGAGGTGTGCCCTGAGGTCAGGGTATTTCTACTCTGGAGTGAAATCAGCTGCCTGAGTCACCACCGAACGAATGGTGCTCAACTCTGATCCTTCCCCTGCCCCAGCCAAGGCGCCCACCAGGAATGAGGGTGCCTGTGTGTGCTGGGCAGGAAGGCAGGCCAGGTGGAGGCTCAGGCTACCCTGGGTGGGGTGGGTGGCTTAAGCTGGTCCCTGGGAGGCAGGGAAGCAGCAGAAGTGAGGGCCAGTGCATGAGCCAAGGCTCCAGGCCCTGGGTGCCTGCTCCATTGTCCCACTGGACTTCACTGACAAAGTGAAAGTGTGAAAGTGTTAGTCCCTCAGTAATGTCTGACTCTTTGCAACCCTATGGACTGCCAGGCTCCTCTGTCCATGGGATTCTCTAGGCAAGAATACTGGACTGGGTTGCCTTCCTTTCTCCAGGGGAATCTTCCCAACCCAGGGATTGAACCCTCGTCTCCTGCATCACAGGCAGATTCTTTACTGTCTAAGCCACCTTATAAAACAATCGTTCAAATATTAGATTCTTAAGAATTTTAAGATGGGGACTACAGAGCATTAAACCGCAAACGTGAGGCTTGTCAGAGCACAGGGCTCTGTGTGCCTACATGGTCCTGTGTCCACAAAGCTGCCCCTCTCTGTTTTCAGCCACAGTTTTATAAATGTGCCTGGGGCCTCTGGGGTTCTTAGAGACCCTTTCAGGGGGTCTGTGAGGTCAAAACTATTTTCATAATAACAATGAAGACAGTATTGCCTCTTTCATTCTCTTAGGCGTGTACAGTGATGTTTTTCCCAAGGTTACCCGACAGTGTGATATTGTAACAGGTTTAATTCAGAAGCAGGAAATTCAGCTGTCTTCTAATAAGCCAGATATTAAAGAGATTTTAAAAAAATATAAAACAATACTATTCTTCTATTTTCTGTTGTGGAAAATACGGTTATTTTTTAATAAAAATATGGTTTTTTGTCATCATTTTAAATTTTTAATATTTATCTCTCTCTATTTTTTCATGGTTATTTTTAGGTGAAAAAAGATAAATTTTTAACACAAGAAATGTTGATAAATAAACCCACATAAACAAAAGTTCTTGGGGGTCCTCAGTGCTTTATTTTATGAATAAATTTTAAAAGTTGAGGTAAAATTCATATGACATAAAATTAAATATTTAGGGACTTCCCCAGTGGTCCAGTGCCTAAGACTCTGTGCTTCCTATGTAGGGTGCCCTGGTTCAAACCCTGGTCAGGGAACTAGATCCTACATATTGCAGCTAAGAACCTGTGCATCCAACTAAGACCGGGTGCAGCCAAATAAATAGATAAATATTTTTGAAATTATTAGAAAATAAAGGTTAAAATGTTAATATATTTGTAAAATATTAAATATTTTAAATCAAAATATTAGCGATATTTAAATTAAAACTTGAAAATGTTTTTAAGCTAAAAAATATGAAAATGTTTTAAAATTAAAAATATGAACAAATTTTTAGTAAAATATTGTATTATTTTTTAATTAAATATCTTTAGTTTTTTAATTAAAATATTAAAAAAAGGTAACATTAAAGCAGTGTCTGATGTGGAGTACATGATCAATAAATGTTGGCAGCTATTCAAAGGACTGAACCAATTTCAGTGCTCACTGGCAGTCTCTATTTTTCTAAAGTCTACCCCACATAGATTTAATAATTTGACTTTGTTTTTGATCATGAATACCTGGTGCCTCATTTTTCAAATTTACATTTCAGTAACTACTGTGGAAGCTGAATAGTTTTCACATTTTTGTCACAGCTGTGACTTTTCCCTTTTTCAATCTATTTTAAATCTCATTGTACTGATGCAATAATGTATAAAATAAATAACTAAAATTAGTCTAGTTTACACCACATTATCGAGGCTGTTGTCATGCTCATAAAAATAATATTAGGGCTCCAAGGGCATTGAAGAGCTGGAATTATCTGTCCCACATATTTTGAATCTTTGAAATGAGCCACAGAGAGCAAGCAGAGCTGCTGTGATTCTGCCGCAGTGATATAAATATGACCTTCCACGAAAAGGCGTGTCATGGCCAGCAGTGAAATTCAAAGCCGCAGGCTGGGTTTCAGAGTCCACATCATTAGGACATGTTGCCCCTCTGGTTACAGCAAAGTAAATATAGACCAGGCTGATTATGTGAACACATTGCATTTAACTTTGCCTGTCTCTATTGATTTCCCACTTCATTTCAACAGCAACTGGATCAACCTGGTGATAAGTACGTCTTCCCATCTGTCTCAGATACTTATTTCCTTTCTTTCCAAGACTAAGTTTTCCACCTTCTATCTTCATTTCATTTCCTTACCATCTTGCTGCTCTGTCTCTTGCTTTTCTTCCTGGTGACTTCAAACTCTCCTTTTTTCCACTGGCATCTTTTCCTGGTATTCACAAATATTCAAGAAGATGTTATGGAAAAACCTGAACAAACTTTTTGACCAACCCAATATGTAACTATTTCCCCTAACAGGAAAACGTTCCTCAACCTTGTGTTAGCCTCTAAGTGTCCCCCTTTTCATCTTCCTTCCTATCACAGTATTCACTCTGCATCCTCATCTCCTGCCAGTCCTCAAGCAATGACAGGATGGCTCTGGCTCGATGAGCACCTCGAAGGCTGCTGGGGGTCTCCTAACCAGCAAAGCTGTCGTTTCATTTTCATTGGGTGTGATGGTTGACTACTTACTCTTTGACTCTATGATTACATTTACTCTCCTTGCCTGGGTTTATGATAAGTTTTTATAATTTTTCATGGCTTTAACTTTTTTTTTTTTTTGGCCAAGTGGCATGTGGAATCTTGGTTCCTCAATCAGAGATTGAGCACAAGCCCCTGCATTGGACAGCACAGAGCCTTAACCACTGGACCACCTGGGAAGCCCCACGTCTCTTACTTTTTGTTTTCCGTTTCCTACACGACAAGCTCCTCGTCTGTTCCCAGCCTTACCCGTTGGTTTACTCAGGATTCCATCCTTGGTGCCCTTGTTTTTTCCCCTTCTATCACGTTTTTCTGTGTGATCTCTTCTATTCCCATGATTTCAGCTAAAGCTGGTGATTCCCAAATCTGTATCTTCATCTCTGATCATTCTTATGAGCATAATACTTGTTTTTACTTTTTTATTTTTATTTATGTATTTATTTTATTTTGGCTGCTCTGGGTTTTCCTTGGTGCATGGGCTCCTTAGTTGTGGCATGTGGGCTTAGTTGACCTGAAATATGTAGGATCTTAATTCCCCAGCCAGGGATTGAACTTGTGTCCCCAGTGTTGGAAGGCAGATTCTTAACCACTGGACCACCAGGGAAGTCCCATGATACTTGCTTTATTAACAGATATCCAAACACCTACAAGCAATTTTCCGGAGCTCCACAAACACATCAAGCTGAGTTGACATCTTTCCTGGAAGCTCCTTCAGCTCCTTATGAGGTAAATTGCTGCTACCTTAAAAAAACCTAGCTGAGATCCTGGCACTCAGATGGAAAGAATGTCTTGCTCTCTGATTTCAGCCTCTGGTTTCAACAGATCACAAAGAGTATGCAACAATCATGTTCAGTCTTCACTAGTTTATAAAAGTTGATTTTATTTGGGCAGCCACAAGCACAAGGAAGGAAGCTCTGTCTCCAGAGTTCTGAGAAAAACCACAGTTTGGGGACTTCCCTGGTGGTTCAGAGGCTAAGACTCCGAGCTTCCAATGCAGGGGACCAGGGTTTGTTTCTTGGTCAGAGAACTAGATCCCAACTAAAAGTTCACATGTTGCAGTGAAGACCTGGTGCAGCCAAATAAAGAAATATTAAAATGAAAGATCACAATAGGTTTCCATAAATTTCAGTGTATCTTTGTCCCCTTGGTTCCCTTTCCTTCTCCCCAGAAAGCTGCCACTACTAAGTTCTTCATGCCTCTCACATCCAATTAATCACCAAGATCTGTATATTCTATTCCTAAGTAGCGTCTCCTTTCTACCCTCACTGAAGCTGCCCTGGTGTAAGATGCCTTCATTCTTCTTGCTTGGATTACTGCTCCTCTCAACCTTTTGCCTCCTGTCTCATTCCCTTTCACCTCAAAGTCAGCCCACCTATTAGAATAATCTATAATGGTCAACCTAAAAGTGCCCCTCTCCATTTTAAAAATTTCACTAGTTCCTCTACCCCAGTGTTGGCTGGCAGTTCCCAGACTGTGCTATGGTATTTCTGCTTCCATTTCATTCTGGTGGCTCAGATGGTTAAAGAATCTGCCTGCAATCCAGGAGACCCGGATTTGATCCCTGGGTTGGGAAGATCCCCTGGAGAAAGGAATGGTTACTCACTCCAGTATTCTTGCCTAGAAAATCCTATGAACAGAGGAGCCTGGCAGGGTACAGTCCATGGGGTCACAGAGTTGGACACGACTGAGCAACTAACACTTCATTCCATACTTTGTAGATAACTTCTTTCTGAAATGCCCTCTCTGGGTTAGTCCTTCAGGGGTTACTTCCTCTGAGAAGAGCTGGCTGAATTAATCATTCTCTCCCCTGGGACCTCCCTGATGGTGCAGTGGCTAAGATTTCACTCTTTGAATGTAAGGGGGCACAGGTTCTATCTCTGGTCGGGGAACTAGCTCCCACATGCTGCAACTAAGAATTCAAAAGCCACAACTAAAGATCCTGCATACTTCAGCTAAGACTCAGTGCAGCCAAATAAATAAATATTTTAAAAAACCATTCCCTCCCCATGTACCTTTAATCTGTATGATTATTGTCCTTCTCAAGTACACCTGTCATCTTTGTTTTTACAGATCTGAGTCCGCTGCAGATTGTGAAGGGGTCAGTCACTTTTTCACACTTTCCTTTTTTATAACCACAGTGCCTAGTTGAGCATGTGGCATATTGTGGCACACTCAATAAATAAACGTGTAGTGAATGAATGTTTTAAACGTGATTGTTTAGACAGTGATTCAGTGAGCGCTCCAGCACCCAGAGGCTGGTTATAAAGTATATTGTGTACTGAGTCCTCATTCTGCATCTCCTTCCCACTTCTCCTTTCTGCTTCCTGCCTTTATGCCATTTCCCTTCTGCACCAGACATCTAGCAGGTGCGGAACCACTGAGTGAGGAGTGAATGTAGCAGTTGGGACAGACAGTTAGTTTTACCATAAACAAAATTCTTACTGTCTGAATATTTATTAGTCAAGACCCCACAGTTTGGGACTTCCCTGGTGGTCCAGGGGTTAAGATTCCATGCTGCCACCACGCCAGTTTGGTTGGGGGACTAAGATCCTGCATGCCTCACGACAGGGCCAAAAGGTCTCTCTTGGTAAATGTCACACTGCACGTCAAAATACATGGGTTATTTTCAAATATCTTGTGATATTGATTTCTAACACCATTCCACCATGATAAGAGAACAGACTATGTATGATTTCAATATCTTTAGACAATGAAATTTTTGCACCTTGTTTTATTGGTTCACCAGGCTTTTCAGGTCTACTATATATCCTTCTATCTTTCTATTCATTCTATTAATTTTGGAGAGTTTGATATTGAAACTCCAGCTAAAAACCTTAATTTTTCTGCTTAAAAAAATTGTAATATATAGTGGAACTAAGTGTGAGCTTCCCAGGTGTCACTTGTGGTAAAGAACCCATCTGCCAATGCAGCAGATGTTAAGAGAAGCAGGCTCTCTCTCTGGGTCAGGAAGATCCCCTGGAGGAGGGCATGTCAACCCACTCCAGTATTCTTGTCTGGAGAATCCCATGGACAAAGGAGCCTGGCAGGCTATAGTCCATGGGGTCGCAAAGAGTCAGACACAACTGAAGCAACTTAGCACGGCAGACCTATATGTATCTTTGTTCTGTATTATCCAAGTTTCCTATTAATGTTATCATACTTTCATATTTAAAAAAGAAAAAAAATGAAAAAAAGTTCAAAAAAAATCCCATAATTGGAGTTTATGTAAAGTAGCAGAAGTCAACAACCCTCCAACGTGTTCAGTAACAAACCAGTCAGTTACGAAATCCGTCCCCACTGGATCAGCCACAGTTCACCTCTGCAATTGAGCAAATGACATTTTTGGATTAGTCAGTTGGTCTCTTCAGGATTGTGCAATTGCAGAATTTCAACTTGAGGTTAGTTAACCTGATGTTGGAGAATGGCTTATTCAGAAATGAAAATTTGATTATGAAACCAGTTCACAAATGAAGAAGATAAGCAATAGGGATTATAATGTGATAAGTGCTTCAAAGACAGTGGTTTGTACATCAAAGGATTAAGAACTGCCTTTGAAAAACTGACTAATTGCTTGAAAGCAAAGACACCTGTCTTGGATCTTGCTGCAAAACTCAAAAATGATACGAATGTTGTGTATTATGCCATCATCCTTATTTTATTAACTTATTTATTTTTGTTCAAGTTATACATCTATTGGAGAAGGCCATGGCACCCCACTCCAGTACTCTTGCTTGGTAAATCCCATGGACGGAGGAGCCTGGTAGGCTACAGTCCGTGGGGTTGCGAAGAGTCAGACACTACTTAGCAACTTCACTTTCACTTTTCAATTTCATGCATTGGAGAAGGAAATGACAACCCACTCCAGTGTTCTTGCCTGGAGAATCCCAGGGATGGGGAAGCCTGGTGGGCTGCCGTCTATGGGGTCGCACAGAGTCGGACATGACTGAAGTGACTTAGCAGCAGCAGCATACATCTATTTAATAAAAGTAGATTTCTGTGGCTGAAATAAAAACTAGAATCCTTTGTTCTACTTTTCCCCATCCCTGAATTCTGCCCCGCAAAGAAGTGTCTCCTAATGCCTGCTTTGGTGCCGTATTTCTAAATAACATGTTTATATTGGATTTCTTGATTTTTTTCAGGATGTTATCTATTAACTTTCTACTATAGAAGATGAGGCCATTTGCTTAGTTTTCTATTTCCTCTCACTATTTAGCCTCAGGGTCTCTGGAATTTTTCATATCTTGATACCTTCAAACATACTAGGTAACCTAGCAATTACATCTTTTTCTAGAGACAGTTCTCCTGGGGTTGCCTCTCTCTTGCCCTAAGCTGGATTTCTTGTTCTCCAGACTGGCTCCTGAAAAGCTGTCCCCTTATTCTCCTGGGGGACCTCTCAGTCGTGTTCACAGACTGGAGGTCCTGTTTCCCAAATCCCACATCACCTTCGACATTGTATACTGCCTTGTTTTGGTGGAGCATGTCCTCCAGTAGTTTCCTGAGAAAAGGCTCAAGGGAGGTAGATTTTTTGAGACCGCGCATTTCTGAAAATGCCCTTTTATTTTCACCTCTCACGTAGAGCTTCATTTTTTCGCGTTAAAGTCCTGAAAACCTGGACTAGATAATCTGAAAACTCTACCGCTTCAAACAACTAAATGCTGAGTACAAGATAACAGGATCACTTAAATACATAGCTTAGACTGCAATAAAGTTAAGTGAAATTCCCAGAGGCTAAAACTAAAGACTGGTGCCTGGAGTTTGTGAGCAATGCAGTGCCCACAGCTCCAGGGAGGCTGTTGTTTCAGTAAGTTGGAAACTTGGTTTTTATGTCTACATTAGGCTAGGAGACCTGGCTTTGAGTTCGCTGGATGCAGAACATTGAAACTGACATTCTGCAGACGGTTGGGGCCTTGCAAGGAGACACACACCAGTGATGAAAGGGCAAACTAGCAAAAAAAAAAAAAAAAAAATTTCCCACTGCACAAGGAGCTAAAAACAAAGATCATATGTCATGTTCTGAGCTCAGAGTAGGGGAGGAACTCTCCCTTGTAAAACTGTAGCCTGAAATCTGAATCAGGCTGAATCTGAATCTGAAAACTGTAGCTTGAAATCATTGTCTGAAATGTGAATTTCTGCTACCAGCGTAACCTTCCCCATCTGATTCTTCATAGGATCAACTGCATCTTTTCCTGATGTGTGATATAGGCTTGAAGATTATATCTGTCTCCAGCCATGGATTAGGACCGTGGTTCTCAGAGGGTAGACTGGAGACACCTTTGAGAACTTCTTGATTAAGCCAAGCTAACTGACTCTTGGGAAGGACTCTTTGCTTTTAAAACTCATCAGGTGAGTGAAGAAACTTGCAGGAAGCTGGCCTGGACTAAACAAATGTAAAGCACCAAACCACGTGCACAACTTGCCTGCTATTCTGTGTTTAGACACTGTCACCTGGAGAACTCTTGTCGTGTGCACAGGAGAGAATTATAGGATGTTCACTACAATGCTATTTATAGAAGTAAAAAGTTAACCAACTCTGAGATCTATTAGTAGAGGAATGAAAAATAAATCGTAGTATGGTCATATGGTAGAATGCTCTAGCAGTGAAAATGAATGAATAAGTGTATAGAAATCAGTGGATTTCAAAAAGTCCATGTTAAGTAAAAAAATATATGAGGATATTATAATTTATGTAAATTTTACAAAATAACTACATATTGTTTCTTGTTGTTGTTGTCCAGTTGCTAAGTCGTGTCCAACTCTTTTTGCAACCCTGTGGACTATAGTCTTCCAGGCTCCTCCATCCATGGGGATTTCCAGGCAAGAATATTAGAGTGGTTGCCATTCCCAGACCAGGGGCTTGTCTCCTGCATTGGCAGGCAAATTCTTTACTGCTGAGTGACTAGGGAAGTCCCATATTTTGTTTATATGTATATAAATGTATATAAATATGGACTGGGTATGCCCCCAGTTTCAAGGTAGTGATTGCTTCTAGAGACAAAGGGAGAGGAATGGGACTGAGGAGGGGATTTCGATTTCAATTTTCTTTG
>NW_011489876.1:1401210-1408810 GCF_000754665.1 Bison bison bison | reverse complement strand
GAAACACTTTCTTCTCTGTCAATACCCCTTAATTTTTGCAGTTATGATCCTTACAGGGTATGTGTTTATAATATTTACATTTTGTTTTGTAACTCTGTTTTCCACATTTTGCCTACAGTTGTCTTGAAAATAGAAAAAAACAGGTTTTTTTTTCACCGTGCAATTTGGCATGAGGTAACTTAGGTCCCTGACCAGGGACTGAACCCATGCCTTCTGCAATGGAAGAACAGAGTTGTAGTCACTGAACCACCAGAAAAGTCCCTATGTTAACTATTTTTATGTTAATTCTTTAGTCAGAGGATGGCAAGGTATCTTGAGAGGAAAAGTAAATGTCAAGGAAGTCCCTCAATCTTCTTTCCAATTAGCTCTTTCTGACCTACACCCTGACATGTGAGGTCTTCTGTTATACCTGGGAGGCAGTCTGAACAAGGCAGCAATCTTGGGTTTGACTGTCCCATGCTCATCCTTCTCATGAAAAATGTCAAACTACCCTCCATGTGTTTGCCTGTCAAACCATAATGCTCTGTCCTTACTAATCCACTTAGAATGCTTCCTCTCTCGCCAGTCACTATAATTTCAAACTCTCCATTAACTCATTTGTATGAAAATGTTGTTACATGGAATTAATACTCACAGAACATTGCCTGAAGGATAATCATGAATACCATTTGATCAGAGCTGGCAGATTGATTTCAGCTGGCAGGAGAGAAGAAGCCTATTGGTGATGTCCAGTCTCCACAGGAGAGAGTTTCAGTGATCACTGGTGATACCTGCTCGGGGCTTAAACTGGAAGGGACAGTGTGCTTGCCAGGAAGGTATTTCCACTCCTGCTCCCACATACTGTAAAATGTATCACTGAACCAAGCCAAGCCTTCTGAGAGTTGCTTATCTGCAAGGAATGATATTTGGCTCCTTCGCAGTGAGTGGCTCTTGGCAGTATGCCAGCCACCTGCACTGAAGATGTACTGAGAGACAACTGCGTGGAATTAGATTCTATATTTATTGTAGGAATGCTGCTGAGGGCATACTATTTAACACGCTGTTTCCTTTAAGAGGAGCCATGCGAGAGTTCTTTGGAACAAGTGATCTGTTTTTACCTTATGGACACTGTGAATGTTATAAGGTTTCCTTCTTTGCTTTGGTTGCTAGGAAACTCAGGGCAATGGTGCAGATCTCATCTAGCAGGAGACTTTTGGACAAACATTGTACATACTAACTTTACCTCTCCCTTCAGTTAGTATTTATTCAGCACCTGCTTTACGCCTGTTAGGGCCCCAAAATATCCACGTAGGGACTTCTCTGGTGGTACAGTGGCTTAGACTCTGCACTCCCCATGCAGAGGTCAGGAGGTTTAACCCCTGGTCGGGGAACTAGATCCCACATGCAACTAAGAGTTTCCATGCTGCGCTAAGACCCATGGAGTCAAATAAATAATAAATAAAAAATTTTTTAAATATATCAATGTTAATCACTGTAGCATATTAAAGAAATCATGAGAGCACTTAAGGCTGAAGACAAACACAAGGTTTAAGGTGACTTCAGGGCTTGTTGTTGCTGTTGTTGTTTAGTCACTAAGCCATGTCCAACTCTTTGTGACCCCATGGATGTTCATGGAATCTCTGAGGCAAGAATACTGGAGTGGGTTGCCATTTCCTCTTCCAGGGGATCTTTCTGATCCAGGGATTGAACCCATGTCTCCTGCATTGGCAGGTGGATTCTTTACCAGTGAACCACCTGAGCAGCCCATCCCAACTCAGTGTTGAGGATCATTTTAATGTTTGTTTGAGTGGACTCTCAGGTCATTTTATTCTGTCTCTATATAACCCACAGAGCAATCTGTTTGATTGCCCCTTGCACATTCATCTAGAGTGTTCAGGCTTTCCAAAGATCACAGTCATAACTTTCATCAGAAGGATAAAAAATGAAAAAAAGAAGGATAAAAAATGGAAGAAAAGGGAATAGGAAGAATGGGAGGAACAAATTAGAGGTATGGCATTAATAGATAAAACTACCATATAAAATAGATAAGCAACAAGGGTACACTGTATAGCACAGGGAATTATACCCAGCACCTTGTAATAACCTATAACAGCATATAATCTGCAGAAAGTATTGAATCCCTATGCTGTACACCTGAAAGTAACACGATGTTGTATTTAAATCAAATATACATCAATAAGAAAAAAAAAGAAAAGGAAGAAAGGAAGAAAAAAGTGGAAAACTGAACAAGGGGAAGAGGCGCTGGGACTGGGAGCTAAAGCATGGACACAGGGCTGACTCTTTGCTCCCTCGGTCCCTGGCCAGCAGCTTTCTCCCTCGTTTCTCCTTACGTGACCAAGTCCTCTAATGTGCTGCTCTCACTTTCCTCCATGGCAGAAGCAAGCATGGTCAGGGGCTCTTCAGTGTCATTCCTGATTAGTCAATTATTTTGAATCAACACACACAAAACTGTCTTTCTCATCAGGGAATGGGCAGAGGACAGACCTTAGTGTGTCTATTTTTGCTTGCAGAAAGCTTGGAGTCCAATTTCACGGCTACAATATCAGCCTTCATGGCTTGCAAGATGGATGGTCCTAAAAAAAAAACAAACAAACTGAATATCAAAAACTAAACAACTTTATTGTTTGAATGTCTTTTAAGTCATATCCAATCATTTTTCAAGAGAAGGGCTACTTCGTGGTGGTCCAGTGGTTAAGATTCCACCTTCCTAAGCAGAGAGTGTGGGCCTCATACTTGGTTTGGAAACCAAGATCCCACATGCCACAGGGTGCAGCCAACAATTTAAAAATGAAGAAATAAGTTGTTAAAAAAGACATCTGCATGAAAACAATATTGTATTTATTTGTATGATATTTGCTTAATTTTTAAATATTTGCTTTATCTTTAAAATTTTATTTATTTACTTTTGCCTGCACTGGGTCTTTGTTGCTGCTCTCTGGCTTTCTCTAGCTACAGCGAGCAGGTGCTACTCTTCGTTCTTCCTTCTCGTTGCCAACACTTTGGTTCAGATCTTCAGCATCTCTTGCTAGAATAAGCCTCTGAAGTGGACTTCCTGCCTCCTACGTCTCCTCTTTCTAAACCCTGTTCCACATCAGCTGCCAGGCAGAGCTTTAAAGATGTTACTCTGGGAGATTTCCAGGACGTCCAGTGGTTAGGACTCTGTACTTTCACTGTCTTGGCCCCAGGTGGAAAAAAAAGTAAAAGTTATTCTGATGAAGTCAGCCTCTCCTCCTACTCAAATCTTTTTTTTTTTTTAATATTTATTTATCTGGCGGTGTTGGGTCTTTAAATTTTTTTTTTTTTACTTTATTTTTAATTGGAGGATAATTGCTTTACAATATTGCATTGGTTTCTGCCATATCTCTGTGCTGGGTCCGAGCTGCACATTTTTGGGATGTTTATTGCAGTATTCAGGACCCAGTCATAAATCTTATATGCTCCCTGCCCTTAAGGTTTTCTAAGACTGAACCTCTGATCAGCTCTCCATCTTCACTTCCTACCAGCCCCATCTCATGCACGAGTACCTCCCACCAGAGCAAACAGCTTGAAGCTCATCGAGTGACATGGTCTCTCATACATTTCTGCCTTTAACGTCTGTTATTTCCCTTTCCTGGAAAACCCCATTATTCCTCGTCAGATTGGCCAGCTTCTACTTGTTTAGCAAGGCTGGTCTAAAGGAGGTGAGGCTTTAGAGCTTTAGAGGCTTTAGGAGCTCTTCTTAACCCCTCTAGAGAGACTGGTGATGCCTACAGCAATTTGTACATGAATCTTTTGTGTGCTACTTGTTTACATGTGCTTTTCTCACACTAGACTATGGTCTTCTTGGGCAAGATGTATTTATAATTCATCTTTGTGTGACCATTTCTTACAATAATGCTGGAAACATGGTAGACTCTCTGAAGATGCTTGAATAAGTTTATTAGGGATTTAATTTTCATATCTATTCTTTTTTTTAATAAAAATTTATTTATTTTAATTGGAGGCTAATTACTTTACAATATTGTATTGGTTTTGCCATACATCAACATGAATCTGCCATGGGTATATACGTGTTCCCCATCCTGAACCCCTCCTCCCACCTCCTTTTCATATCTATTCTTAAAGAAACAGAGAGCATAATTGAAGTCAGCTTGATCTGATAGGAGGAACAAGTCTAGAGCTATGAAGTTCAATACAGAAACACTGGCCACATGTGACTATTGAACACCTGAAATGTGACTAGCCTGAAATGAGATATATTCTAAGTACAAAATACATACACAATTTCAAAGACTTAGTATTAAAAAAAGAATGTAGTGGTGCCCCATTGGCTAAGAATCCCCCTGCCAATGCAGGGGGCGCAAGTTTGGTTCAGTCTCTGGTCTGAGAAGATCCCACATGTGGCAGGGCGACTAAACCTATGCACCACAACTACAGATCCCAAGCTCTAGAGCCTGTGCTCTGCAACAAGAGAAGCCATTGCAATGAGAAGCCCGTGTACTGTAACTAGAGAAAGCCCACAGGCAGCCAAACAAAGATCCAACGCAGCCAAAAATAAATAAATACATAATTTTTAAGTTCTTGTTAAAAAAAAAGAAATGTAAAATTTCCCATTGATAGTTTTTACATTGATGACCATTTAAACAATAATTTTTTGGATGTATCATGTTAGATAAAATATGTTATTAGAACTAATTTCACCTCTGTCTTTTACTTTTCTAATGTGGCTATGAGAAAATTTAAAACTACACGTAAAGTTTACATTTGTGGCTTGTGTTATAGTTCTGTCAGAAAATGATGTTCCAGAATGTTCATTCTGTGAACAAATATCTCTTGAGCACCAGCTCCAGACAGCTGTTAGTCCAAGTGATGGTAACAGAATAGTAAAGAAAGTAGATAACGTTCCTGACCACAGGGCGCTTACATCATCATGGAGAGAGGGACACAGAACAGGAGGCAGATGTGTAAACAAGATGGTTTTGGATGGCATAAATAAAGCACTATGAAGAAAGCAAAGAGGGTGGGAGGGCGGTCTTTCAGAGCAGGTGAGGACAGAGGAGGGAGATGAGGCAGGAGGCTGGAACCTGGATGATGGTAGAGACCTGCAATGCGACAGCAATGGCATGTATGCTAAATCACTTCAGTCGTGTCCGACTCTGTGCAACCCCGTAGACGGCAGCCCACCAGGCTCCCCCGTCCCTGGGATTCTCCAGGCAAGAACACTGGAGAGTAGGGAGGTGCAAACAGACTTGAGAGATATTTGGAAAGTAACATTAGGAGGACTGTGGTAAGCATGGGTATTTGGGATTGGTACTCTTGCCTGGAAACTCCCATGGACGGAGGAGCCTGGTGGGCTGCAATCCATGGGGTCTCGAAGAGTCGGACACGACTTCACTTTCACTTTTCACTTTCATGCATTGGAGAAGGAAATGGCAACTCACTCCAGTGTTCTTGCCTGGAGAATCCCAGGGATGGTGGAGCCTGGTGGGCTGCTGTCCATGGGGTCGCACAGAGTCAGGGAGGACTGAAGCAACTTAGCAGCAGCAGCAGCAGCAGAGCAGATGTGGATTCCCAGGATTCTGGATGACCAGGTGAATGGTGGCACCACTGGATGAGATAAGGCTGGAGTGGACTTGAGGCAGATGGGGAATTCCAGTTTGGCCATGTTGAGCATGAGGTGCCTGTGGAAGGCCAGAGGGCAGTGCTGAGGGGAGACGTCAGTGCTAGGAATGATCATTTGGGATCTACTACCACACAGTCGTTAAAACCCAGCACGGATGGGAAAGGAAAGAGAGAAGATGGCGAATGAAGACGACACACAGGTCCAGGTTTTACCGACCAGGGTTCTTCGCCTTGCCTATTCAATAGAAATCGACTAGAGGCCAGACACTCCAGTATTCTTGCCTGGAGAATTCCTTGGACAGAGGAGCCTGACATGCTATAGTCCACAGGGTTGCAAAGAGTCAGACACGACTGAGCGACTAACAACACACCAACAAGAGGCCAAACATTCACTGGGATCTCTCTGCAGCTAGGAGGAGTGGAAACAAACACGGGTTCCCCTTCTTGATCCCTGAGGTGGGGGCTGAGCTTGTTTCTTCTATGGGTAAGGGTAGCAGTATGTCCATGGCTTGGGCCAGAGCTGCGGCTTGGGTGTTTTGCCCACCCCTTAGGTGGTGTATGTGAAAGGGGCATGCATAGTATCCTATTTTGCTCCTGACACCCTGTTTTTGTTCCGGGCACTTCAAAAGTGGCAGATGGGCTTTTCAGACTTTGTATCTTTTGGGTCCAGAATTTGCTCCAACTGCTCATGGTCACAGTTATTTTTAGTCCTATACGGTCTCCCTATATTTTGTTGCTGGAAGAGAGGTGTGTCCAGGTGCAAGCACTGTAGTAGCAGAGGGTCCCAGGTCGTAGCCTGTCACCGAGGGACCACTTTCTAAACTGACTCATACATGAATGCAGGGGGAGGACCCAGGGTAGCTAGAGGGGTTCACGGTACAAGAGAGAAGGCAAGACTGATTCGGCGAGGTTTGGTAGTGATGGAGGGGCTGGGCTGGCCTGGGAGACTGGCTGGAGGAAAGAAGGGGTCTCGGAGGAGATATTTGGTGTTGGGGAGGAGGAAGGAGGCTAAACAGCTGGTAAAGGAGTTATTGTGGAAGATGGTGATGTCCAGGTCACAGGTAAGGACATCGCTTGGGGAAGCTCTGGATATGTTACAGTTTGGGCCAAGGCTTTATCACGATGACCTCAGAGTTTGAGAAGGCCTCCAAGAAGCAGTGGACGAGGGGATAGGGAGAGCTGGCTTTTGGAAAGTTGAGTGGCCCTGGCTCTAAGCCTCTTTGCCACACTCTTCTCTCCTCTTTAAAGTGAGCCTCTTCCACACACTGCGGTTGTTATAAGGTCACTAAGTACAGGTGCCTCCCTTGGCTGCCTGAGCTGTTCTCTGAAGCACACTTACCTTCCATTTCCCGTAGCAGAGGAATCCAGGCTCCGTCCCAGGGGGTGCTTTCTGAGGCCGTTCCCTAACACAGTCAAGCAGCCAGGGCAGACTAGGCACAAGGTATTCTCTATAGTGGGCGTCTGTGGGGAAGCCAGTTGTGCACGCTGGCTGGTGGTAAGCCGGCTTCCAGGAACGCGACCTGGAATAAAAATAAATAGGCCTTCTAGTCTCTTCAATCATCGTATTCTTCCGAGTCTCAGTTCCAGTTTAAAAATGGGCATTGCAGGTGATAGCAGGGGACTGAGAAGTACTGGGCAAGCACTTTGTGTCCATTAACTCCGTGAATCCCACAATCACATTGACGCGGGTGACCTCCGTTTGGTAGAGAAGGGGAAAGACAGAGGTTAAGTTACTTGATCAAGGTCAACAGCCAGCGAGTGCGTAGCCGGGGTTTAAACCTGGATTCAGACTCGGGGTTCAAATGGGACTCGCTGCCGGGTGCCGGTGGAGAGGTTCCAAGGTTTCGGGATCATTTATCCCTTCCTATCCCGGCCCGAGGGTTCCCCACGTGGACGATCTCGCGGGCTCTTCCCGCTCCGACACCCCCGGGTGTGGCTCCACCCTACGCTGGCCCACAGCTCGGCCCAGAACCGCTCCGGGTCGTCGATGACAAGCTCC
>NW_011489876.1:1400966-1401074 GCF_000754665.1 Bison bison bison | reverse complement strand
GACTTGCCTGGAGAATCCCAGGGATGGTGGAGCCTGGTGGGCTGCTGTCCATGGGGTCGCACAGAGTCAGGGAGGACTGAAGCAACTTAGCAGCAGCAGCAGCAGCAG
>NW_011489876.1:1399083-1400731 GCF_000754665.1 Bison bison bison | reverse complement strand
TCGGAGGGGGCTGAACCGCCGGGCAGGGCAGAGGCTCGCTGGCCGCCAGGGCTCCCCGCGGCCGGCCGGAGGAGGGGAGGCTCCCGGAGTCCCGCGGGCTGGGGTCTTCGCTCGGGCTGGCATCTTTGACACTCGGGCGTAGTTCTGGGGTCGAGTGCTGAGTGTCATTCCAGGTATCGCGCTGCTGGTATCCCAGCCAGGTGTCCAGGGTTACAGGGGTCATTAAGGCAATGCCCCTGCCCTTGAAGAGCCCAGGGACAGGGGTGGGGCTGTTCACACACCAACAGCTAGGAGCCCGGCCGCGCCTCGTTCCTTTCGCATTTCACAGGAACGTTTCCATGTATGGACACACACATACTTTTCATTTCATATTAATTTTAGAAACTGTTGTGAATGACTAGCAGAAATAGCGCGGAATGAACAGGCAAAGGCCTGGGTTCTAGGCCTGGCTTTGGCACTAGGCCTGGCCTCAGTTTTCCGGTCTGTCAAATGGCCTGTATTTGCATCCTATTGTCAGGATGCCATAAGGGCGCCTGTGGAGTATAGGATGGGGAGCCGGGCGAGCAGCAGGGCAGTTCCGTGCTAGAGAAATGGGTGGGGCTGAAGGAGGCCGCAGATGGACTTGGTTCAAAGCCCTGTCTCTCCTGTGAGGGCTCTCTGGCCAAGTAGCCGGCAGCCGCCGGCCTGCTCCAGCGGCGGGGAAGGCGCCCGGGCCCTGAGCCTGCCGATGTTCCTGCTCTCAGCCGAGAGGAGGAAGTAACCTGCGCTGTTTCCCACAGCAGCTGGTGCTAAGGAAATTGCATCAGTGTGTGTGCTGCACCCCCTCTCCAGACCTTCAAGCTGCGGAGAAGTGTCTGCCCACGGGGCGGTGACTTCCTCCTCACTCGTTCCGGGGGTCTGAGGGCCTTATCCAGACTGCACCCATCTACGGGGGTGCTCTCTGGGCATGGGTAGTGACTGCCTTTGGTCTGACCCAGTCTTGGGGCACGACTCCTGGAAGAAGCATCTCTGGGCAGGGGATGTCAGATCTGTCAATACAGTGCATGGGGGACTCTGCCCTCCTGAAATGGCATTATGGGCAGCTCAACAAAAATTTATTGAGGACACACTGTATGCTTGGCACAGTCCCAGGTGCTGGGGAACTAGCTATCAAGAAACCACAAGAGATCTGGGAGGTTGTTGTTGAGACAGGAATCAACACATAAAATGGGGCGATTTGAGAGAGTGACTGGGGGACTGGGGATCAGGGAAGCCTTCTTGGAGGAGGTGACATGAGCTGCAGGAGATGGCTCCAGGAAGATCTAGGGACAGAGCCTTCCAGGTAGGGGCTCAGGGAGCAGTGTAGGGAGAGGGACGCAGCTTGGGGAGGGGATCTTTGGGAGGGAGGGTCACGCAGCTTATGGAAGGATCATGTGGCATGGAGAGGATCTGAGGGTGACTCTGAGATTTTGATCTCAGCTCCTGGGAAGGGGGTGGTTGCTTTACTGGGCACATCCTGAACTGTGTGCTGCTGTGTGTTGTTGAGCACATTGCTGAGCCCTGTGGGGGTTCTGAAAAACTGGTTCCAGCCATTCTTCCTGTCCTGCAGATTAAAATCCCAGTAGCCTTTGACTCCTCCCTCTTCTTCCTCCACTCCTTCCGTCCCACC
>NW_011489876.1:1393556-1398983 GCF_000754665.1 Bison bison bison | reverse complement strand
GACCCCCCTCCCACTCTCCTTCCCCATCAGTCCTGAGGCTGGGCTACCATCTGTTTCCTCTTTCCTGTTCCCCCCACCCCACCAGCGGTCCTGGCCCTCTCTCGCAAAGCCTCCCAGGGAGTTTCCTTCTCCACTGCCCTGTGCATGTCTGCCTCAGTCCTCCAGCCCAGCCCAGTCAGCCGTGCTGGTGCTTCAGCCGCACTGGACTGTTCTGTGCCCCTGCGCTAAGTCCCTTCAGTTGTGTCTGACTCTTTGAGACCCCATGGACTGTAGCCAGCCAGGGTCCTCTGTCCATGGGATATTCCAGGCAAGAATACTGCAGTGGGTTGCTGTGCCCTCCTCCAGGTGATCTTCCTGACCCAGAGATCAAACCGAGTCTCATTGCGTTGGCAGGTGGGTTCTTTACCACTAGCGCCACCTGGTTCTGAGCCCCGGATACTCCTTAATCCCCCACCTCCTTGCTGCTGCTCACACTGTTCACTGGGACTGGGACGCCTTCCTTCCTGTCGCTGATGGTTGAAGCCACACCGGGACTTTATAACCTGGAGTAAAATGCCACCTCCACCTCTTCCAGACTCCCCCCCAAGCAAGGGAGTCTCTGTTCCGTCTCTCCCTCCTCTGAACCCCTGTTGGGTTGGTTGTGCTTTTTCCACAAGAGTTACTTCCCTGTGGTCAGAATTTACCTTCTCAGGCCATGGCTCCCCTTAGCATTGTCCTGCCCAGTGCAGGGCGGAGAGGGGTGGGGGTGGGGGACTTGTGCCTAGCAGGCATCCCATTCAGTTTGCATTAGCTGAATTAGCTGAAGCTTCTTTCCCACCAGACTTTTTACAAAAGCCTGAAGAATAGAAAAAGCCACTTAAGTCGAGGCATCAGGAAAAGACTTGAGTTCTCTCTCTGTATCTCATAGACACACATACATACACAACTCATACTCACCCACACATGATCCCTTTCAGTAGCCATCTATTCATGTAAGGGCATCAGAAACTCTCCCCTTGCTCCCTAGCCTCACCCCCAAACACACACATTACAATACTAACAGCTTTTCCACCCTCATATTAGTGGCAGCCCTTACCCCTCCCCCCACCTCCAGGTCCCTGCTGGACCCATTTCTCCCTGTTCTGAGCAGGTCCTGCACTTGGCTGTCACTGGGAGATGCAGATGCTCTGTTGCCCCAGTTACTCTTCATCCTTTGCTCCTCCCCTAGAGGTGGAGAGTGGGAGCAGACACCATGAAGCAGTTTATACTGTTCTCTAGTCCAGAAGAGCACCAGCTGTGTGATGGTGCTGGCTGTGAGCTGGGTCCTTGATGGGAACAGGGATGGGAGTTGTCTCCTGGCCCCTGCCACAGTCAGGCTGTGATGAAAACTTCTGTTAGCCTACACATGCGTGTGTGCTAAGTTGCTTCAGTAGTGTTCGACTCTTTGTGACCCCATGGATTGTAGCCTGTCAGGGCCTCTGTCCAAGGAATTCTCAGGCAAGAATACTGCAATGGGTAGCCATTCCCTTTTCCAGGGGATCTTCCTGACCCTTCAGCCTACACAGCACCTTAACCTCTTCTCTGTTCACAGGATGCTTCTGCCCAGCAGTGTGTTCCTGACTCATATTAGTTCCCTCTTTCATCGTCTCCTCCTTTGGCTTATCCTACAGGAGGAGCCTGGAGCATCCATTGATGTGTGGCACTAGAAACCTCCTATTTCAGTCTCTGAAATAGGAGGACACCGACATGGTCGTCTTCATTTTTATCATAGAACTATGTCCTCCATTCACCATGCATCCTTCTATTCATCTACCCACAATCCATGTATTCACTATCCACTATCCATTATCTAACCATCCATCTGTCATCCATTCATCTATCATTCTTCATCCATCCATTAATTCACCATCCACCACCAATCATCTGTCATGCATGCATCTATCCATCCAAACATCCATTCATTCCTCCACCCATCCATCCATCATTCACCATCCATCCATCCATAATCCATTCATTCATCTTCCACTATCCATTACCTAACCATCCATCTGTCATCCATCCATTCATCCACCATCAATCATCTGTCATCCATCCATCTATCCATCCATCATTCATCATCTATCCATTCATCTGTCCATTCATCCACTATCCATCATGTCATCCATCCATCTATCCATCCAAACATCCATTCATCCATCATCCGTGCATTTCTCCTTCCTTTCTTTCTCTCCCTTTCCTTCCCTCCCTCACTTATCCATCAGTTCCTGAAAATCTTAAAAGAGGTCCCCAGGCAGACTTTCTGTGCATACTCACCCAGGCATCTTGAAAAAATTAACCTATTCCCATACCCCACACCTGAAGTATTCTGAATCTGTAGGTCTGAGGTGGCATTTGAAAGTCTGGGTGCTGCTGATTCCCAGAAACCACTCCTTGACTCTTAAGTGGGGCCTGGGGCCAGGTGCACAGGATACAGCCTGGGCCACTCTCCTTGGGGTTCATCTACCTGCACACAGATGGGTCACTGCCTCTCTGACATTAGGAGCAGATTTCTGACTGCTGCCTGCACCCATTCCAACTGTAGAGTGTGGAGTGAACTTCAGCATGAGTTTTTCCTTCAGCTATTAGTAGGTGTTGTTGGGCTGTGAAGGGTACATTCCAGAAGTCCCGGGGACATACAGCAAAGGTTATCCAGACATCCTCTGTGATGGTGTGGAAGGGTCTTGGCTAAGGGGTGGTTCTAGAGCAGTTCTTGAGGATTACGGAGGAGGCCTTAGTGTAAGCAGGCCCTGGGAATGGGCTGGGCAGTGCTTCGTCTAGAACTGGATGCCCTGTTGGTGTGGAGGTATGAGAGAGAAAATACCTCTTAGGACTGGAGGTGACCTCTGGGTTAGAGAGCTTAGCCCACTGAGATAGGTCCTCCTGTGTAGACAAGGGTCTCTCTATTTCATCCACAGTGACTGGCTTATAGGGATATGCAATGCATTTTTCCTTAATATGTTTTCTTTTAAAGATTTTTTGATGTGGACCATTTTAAAAGACTTTATTGAATTTGTTACAATATTGCTTCTGTTTTATGTTTTGATTGTTTGGCCTCTAGGCATGTGGGAATCTTAGCTCCCCAGTCAGGGATTGAACCAACACCCCTTGCATTGGAAAGCGAAGTCCCAACCACTGAACCACCAGGGAAGTCCCTCAATGTGTCTTAATTAACTAAAAAACAGATGATGCAATGACATGACTTTCCTAAGGCCCACAGGCAGGGGCAGAGTAGGTACCAGCTTCCCGGTCCCTCGACTGCTCACTGCAGCAAGCCTTGTGCCCTTGTTCTGTCCTGTCGAGGAGCAGCTTTGTTCATTCCCTGTCCCCCTGGGCCATGCCTTTTCCCAGGAGGAAGTCCAGGGCTATGCCCAGCCTAGCTCACCTTGGCTTCCTGGGTGTGGGGGTGCTGGCTTCATTCAGGCCTTGGGCCCAGCCCCAGCTCTTCTCCCCTTGGGTTGGCCTGGTCCTCTGGTCCCTTTGATTATACACACAGCCTGGGGCCCTTCTTCCTTAGAAGGTGATGTAATTGTTGTGACTCCTGCATGCTCCCTGGAGCTCAGTGTGAAGGTTTCCAGCCAGCCCTGTGGAAGGAGGCAGATTCAGTGGTTAGGGCTGTCGGACATCAGGCACGGGGCCTGGAGAAGCAGGTGGACAATGGCAGACGGACAGTGGTAGAGGGCACTCAGACACGTCATTCACCCAGGTGGGTGGGATGACCAGAGAGTGAGGGCCTGGTAGCTCTGGTCCTGGTCCCTGAAAGTCACAGGTGGCCCAGAGGGGCCCAAGCTCCGTGGACAGACTTCGTGAACACCACAGTGCCTGGGCTGTAGGCAGAAGCTGCACTGGGAGAGAATGCATTCAATAGCCAGGAAATTCCATGCACCCGTGTGTTTATATTGATAAGTGACCACCTCCCTGTTCTGGTCATTGCAGTTCCTGGACGATTGTAGGGGCTGCTGCTGTTGTCCTGCTCCTGGTGGCCCTGCTGGCTCGTGTCCTGGTCAAAAGAAAACCCCCTCGGGACCCACTGTTCTATGGTATGTCTCTGTGGGAGGGGGCCCTTTGTGTCCACCTCAGAGCACAACATGTGAGCCTCTGTCTGTTTTCCATTGTGGCTGTGAATACTCTGAGCCAACTGGTAAGGTGATGCGAAGTGCAAGAGTATTTCCATAAGACACAGCCCTGCCTCCCTCTAAGTGAAGGACTCTGACTAGCAGTGGACCCCACCCTGTCCCAGCTGGGACCCAGGCAGGACACCCCTCTGTTCCTCGCCTCTGCCTGGAGCCATGCTCTGACCTCTGACCCCGGCTCTTGTACCAGCTCCTTCGTGGCTTTCAGCCTTCAGCCAGCTATTTGCAGCCCCTTCCATTTGGCTTTGAGCTTAGCTGTCCGGTGCCTCAGTATGCACATTTGTACAATGAGGAAAATAATAGTACTTGCTGTGGAGGGTTGGTACAAACATTACATAAGATACCGTTTGTAAAGTACTTGAACCACTGGCTGGCAAATACACATGTATCTTCAATGAAAACACCACTGATTGAGCACCTGTGGTGTGCCTAGTATGACTCTGAGCACATTAGCAGTATCATTTTCGTTAATCCTCACAACAAACAGGGCTTTCCTAGTGGCTTGTATGGTAGAGAATCTGCCTGCAATGCAGGAGACCTGGGTTTGATCCCTGGATCGGGAAGATCCTCTGGAGAAAGGAATGGCTATCTACTCCAGTATGCTGGCCTGGAGAATTCCATGGACAGAGGAGCCTGGCAGATACAGTCCATGAGATCACAAAGAGTCAGACACTGAGCGACTGACACTTTCACTTTCTTTCTTTCACAACAATATCCTCCCTGCACACATGAAGAATCTGGCTCAGAGGTGCTTAGAAATGGGGTCAAGGTTACAGCCAATGAGACAGCATTGATGACCCAGATTTCTTCCAGTTTGCATATAAAAAATTCTGAAGCTTAGAGAAATGAAACTTACCTAAGCCCTGACAGCCAGTCAGCCGATGAGCTGGGCCTGTCTGAATCCACGTCCTCTTTCTGCCTCCAGTCCCCCTGCCGCTGGTCTGGCCTCTGCCCACGTTTGCAGACTGGCCTCCTGCTGCCGGCTTCCTTCCCCTTCCTCCGTGCTCCGTGGAGCCCTCGCTCAGCTGCACTCGTGCTTCTCCAGGCTCCTCAGGGCTGAGTACCCTCCTCTCCCTCAGTCCTCTGTCCTCATGTCAGTCAGTGCAGCCCTGACTGGAGGGCAGGGACTATCCTTGTCATCAGTGACCCAGAGCCTGACCCTGCTGTTGGCATCAGCGATTGTCGGTAGAACAGCCGAATGATCAGTCGCTGAAGGCTTCCTCTTCCGGGAGACACGCAATGGCTGATCACCTAATGGCTCATCACTGTCAGCGAGATC
>NW_011489876.1:1389406-1393456 GCF_000754665.1 Bison bison bison | reverse complement strand
AGCGAGATCTGGACCAAAGGCCTACACAGAGGCATGGGGAGGCAGGGCACGTGTGGGCCTCCTGCTCTTCCGGGGAAAGTGTAGACACTGCACTCCTGGTTGCCGACTTGGGGCAAGGCCGACTTCCCTGCTCTGTGAGTTAACCTTGCCCACCTTCCTGGGCATTTTCTTGTTTCACACCTGTTTTTATATTCACCATTGAAGCTTTTTAAAAAAATTTCTTTCTTTTGGGGTGTGCCATGCAGCATGCGGGATCTTAGTTCCTCGACCAGAGATGGAACCCATGGCTCCTGCATTGGGAGCACAGAGTCTTAACCACTGGACCACCAGGGAAGTCCCACCAGCAGATTTTTTTACCATCCATGCCCATCACACAGTTTGATGCTGACTTGTTATGATTTGAACAGAGAGCTTTATTGACAAACCGCCACATGGTAAATTTGATCACTCACTGTTTAAAAAGTATTATTCCTTAGCTGGTAGTTTTCAGCTGGTAGTTGTTGCTGGTAGTTTTCAGCCCACTGAGGAGCTTCTCACAGCCTTAGTGAGATTCTCTAAGATGCTGTGGCTTTCCCTCTTTAATATTCAATGGTTCCACCTCACATCCAGTTTTCTAAAAATCACTAGCCTTCCTTCCTAAAACAACCGTTACTTTCACATCAGTCACTGTTTGTCTGTAGGATCTCCAGTGTGGGGTAAGGCAAGCACGTTGGATACACTATGAGTCGGGCCACCTGGTAACCATTGATGTGAATGATCTCTTTTGAGTCAATGGTCACCTCTGTGCTTCCTGGGCCACAGGGGAATGGTTTCGTTCCTGCTGCCCAGCTGGAATGCAGATGTGGCCTTGGCAGCCACATGTAGGAAGTGGAGGAGGGGAGTCAGGCAGCCTAGTAGAATCCCCTGGGACCTTGTTATGTGCTCCTCCCAGTGGGTGTCCTGTTGCAGGTTCATGACACTGGCGGGTGGCTCCAGCTGTGTGCACGGGAGGTACGTTCTGTGAGTCCGTGTTGACAGCATCTATAGAGTCTTCTGGAAAACATGACAAGAAATCATTACTGGGGACTTCCCCAGTGGTCCAGTGGCTAACACTCTGAGTTCCCACTTCAGGGGTCCCGGGGTTCAATCCCTGGCTGGGGAACTAGAATCTCACATGCCTCAGCTAAGACCTAGCACAGCCGAATAAATAAAATTAAAAGTAAAAAAGAAATCATTACTGGTGGACGCCAAGCTCTTAGGCTTTGCCCCATGAGCTGCGGCTTTCTGAACTGTTGCTTTCTCTGCTCTAGTGTACGCTGTGTTCGGATTTACCAGCGTCGTAAACCTCATCATAGGACTGGAACAAGATGGGATCATCGACGGGTTCATGACACACTACCTGAGAGAGGTACGGGGGCGCTTAGCCATCACGCGCACCGAAGGGTCGGCGACTCAACAGTATTGCTCTAGCTGGAAATCCTTTCGTGTCATGTAAGAAGGCACGACACGTGGTATTTCATTGACTGCCGTGGATGCAGGACACTCAGTTATGTGGAAAGTGAAGTGGAAAGTTAGGACTAGATTGTGGGAGGCAGCTGTCCTCAGTGTTGGGTCTTACAACTCTATCTTCACACCGGACTCACCACCTTCCTCTTCTACTTGTGTTTAAAATAAGTGGGGTACTTTGAGGCTTCTCAGGTGGCGCTAGTGGTAAAAAATCCAGCTGCCAACGCAGAAGATGTAAAAGACGAGGGTTCAATGCCTGAGTGGGGAAGATCCCCTGGCAGAGTAAATGGCAACCCACTCCAGTATTCTTACCTGGAGAATCCCATGGACAGAGGAGCCTACAGTCCATGAGGTTGCAAAGAGTCGGACACGACTGAAGTGACTTAGTACCAGCAGCAGCAGACGTCTTTAAATGAATTCGGTATCTGTGTATCTGTTGTTATCAATGCATTACTCCTTAAGAAAGCCCAAGTCAGTCAGTCTTAAATGTGTAAACTGCCAAGCACGGAGTCAGTTAATAAAGCCATTTGATTGTGATGATGAATACACGCTCTGCCCCTCATCACAGCATTATCAATCTACCTGGCACTTGGCAGAGCTGGTCCTCTTTCCTTATTTGATGGTGTGATAAATCTAGCCCCAGAGAGGTTAAGTAACATACTCCAGGTCACATAGGAAATAAGGAGCAGTGTAGTCATCATTCATGTGTCAGGTAATGGGGAGCTTTGAATGCAAGCCAAGGGAGTTTGGGTTTTGTCCCTTGTGTGAGGGAAGATGTTAAGTAAGGGGACAATGCAATCAGCTCAGAGAAGGATGGGCTTGAACGGAAGGGTCAATGCTGTGAGCTAGGACACCAGCCAGGAGGTGTCCTGCGGGGCCAGTGAGGGCATGAAGGTGACCCAGATGGAGGCCAAGCATGAACTACCGTAGAGAGGAGGGATGAACTTCAGAGAATTTGAGCGGCTGGAATGAGTAGGTCTCAGGGATGAGCTGGGGGCAATGGGGAAAATAAGGGCTAAGGCTATCCTGACTCTGGGAGCACTTAAGGGGGCCCTCCGTGATGCTTCCCTAGCTTAAAAAAATTTTTTTTAATTTAATTTTGGTTGTGCTGGGTCTTCTTTGCTGCACAGGCTTTCCTCTAGTTGCAGAGAGCTGGGGCTGCTCTCTAGTTGTGGCAGCACCTGGGCGTCTCATTACGGGGTCTTCTCTTGTTGTGGAGCATGGCCTCTAGGGCTTCAGTTGTTGCAGCTCCCGGGCTCCAGAGCACAGGCTCAGTAGTTGTGGCGCACAGGCTTAGCTGTCCCTTGGCATGTGGGATCTTCCTGGACCAGGGATGGAACCGTGTCTCCTGCATTTCCTGCATCGGCAGGCAGATTCTTTACCGACTGAGCCATGAGGGAAGCCCTGCCCTAGTCTTTTTAAAAAATGGCAATGGCAGTGGATGACACACGTTTTCCAGATAGACTTGGGGGTGGAGAGACTCCAAGGAGAACAGACAGTGTGGGCAGAGGCTTTGAGATGAGAAACAGCATGGGGCTCCCCACTGCCAGGCAGGGATGATGCTGAGTTCATCTGGGGATGTGAGGAGTTTCAGGTGGGTAAAGGACATCCTGGCAGGTGGCCCAGCAGGCAAGGCTTTGTAGGTGTTGAGCTCGGGGAAGAGATACAGGGACCATCTCAGGACAGTTGGCACCTGAAGGTCTGAGAAGAGAGGAGAAGGTAGAGAGGAGGGCCGAGGGTGGAACTTTGGAGACCCTGGCCAGAAGATCAGGAGCCTCTGAAGTGGCCTGGGAGGGGGCAGGCACAAACACAGGAGGGCTTCCCAGGTAGTCCAGTGGTCAAGAATCTGACTACCAATGCAGGGGATGCAGGTTTGATCCCTGGTCTGGAAAGATTCCACATGCCGTGGGGCAACAAAGCCCGTGCGCCACTACTGAGCCCGTGCTCTAGAACCTGCGGGGTATAACTACTGACTCCTTGTGCTCGAACTACTGAGCCTGCACGCCCTAGAACCTGTGCTCCACAGCAAGAGAAGCCACCACAAAGAGAAGGGGTGTGGGGAATCGGCAGGAGAGGAGAAAGGTGGGACGACCACGTAGGAAAGGTCCAGTGAGGGCTGCCGAGGGCTCGAATGAAGCTGTGATGAGAAGGAGTACTGCCTGGGGTTGACATCATAGAGACAGATCAATGGGACCTGCCAGCAGACTGCGTAAGAGAAGGAGGAGTGAACAATGACCTTGTGGTTCTGACCTGGGCAAGCTGAGTGGCGTCTCCATGAACATAAGCCAAGTGGGACTTGGTTGAGGGGAGAAGGTGATGAGTTAAAGGAGGTGAGGTGGGCTTGAAGGGTCCCTGGACCCATCCAGTGGAAGATGCTCAGCAAGCCAACAGGTGAGGCCAGCATGGCTGAGAGAACCAGATGTGTAGGCATGCATGATGAAAACCATGAACTTGGATGGACTTCCCTGGCGGTCCTGTGGCTAAGACTCCATGCTTTCACTGCCAGGGGCCCAGGTTCCATCCCTGGTAGGGGAACTAAGATCCCACTTGCCACGTGGGATGGCC
>NW_011489876.1:1375503-1389306 GCF_000754665.1 Bison bison bison | reverse complement strand
CCCCCCCCCCGCCAAAACAACATGACCTTGGATGGTATTATTCAATCAAAGCACGTCAGAGAGAAAAGATGTGGGCTGGGTGTGAGTATTAAAGTCTGACTTGTATGTTGTTTCCTCCCTCCCCCCGCCCCACCCCCTGCCCTGTGATGATCACATGATTTGCGTGAGGCAAGATGACAGGCAGTCCTTGCCCCAGGGAAGCACAGAAAACCCCCTGCTTGGTTGGCTGATTGACGGGCTTGATCTGCACTCTTCCTTGTTGTGGAAAGGTCTTAAGGCATCTTAGGAAGACATCTGAAACAAGGCAGGAGAGCACAGATGTGGGAGAAGGGAAGACAGGAGAGTGGGGAGGAGCCAGAATGACACGAAACACCCAGGCAGGTTCGACAGTGACTTTCTAGTAGTGGCCTGCAAACGTAAAGGACCTGGGACAAGGAAATGTATTAATGGCTCATCGTATAACCTGTGTTTATAAAACAAAAAATTTCTTGGAAGTATATTTCTTCTTCTTTCTGTTGTTTAGTTGCCCAGTCATATCCAACTCTTTTGTGACTCCCATGGACTATAGCCCACCAGGTTCCTCTGTCCATGAAATTCTCTAGGCAAGACTACTAAAGTGGATTTCCATTCCCTTCTCAGGGAATCTTCCTGACCCAGGGATCTAACCTGTATCTCCTGCATTGGCAGGTGGATTCTTTACCCATGAGGCACCTGGGAAGCCCACAGCTCTTTTTGGTAGTATGGTTTCTTCTAGGAATTAGCCATGTGACCTTAGGCAGGTCAGGTAACCTCTTGGAACCTCTGTTTGCTCATCTAAAAATGGGGTCACTTGTATCTATCCCGTGGTGCTGCTCGGAAGGTTGAATGAGGGGCAGGGTGTGAAGCCCGTCCATGCCTGCACAGGGGATAGTGGCGGGGGAAAGCCCTGCCTTCCTTACACACAGCCCAGCACGCCTCTGGGTCAGCATGAATTTTGAAGGTCAGCCAAGTGACTCTGGTCAGCAGGGTCTCCCCTGGCCACCCTGCCTGGCCAGAGATAAACACCTTTAGTCACAGACTGGACTTGGCCTCAGTGAGTTCACCACAAGGGCAGGACTGCTTGTGATACCATTTGTTTTGCATCACTGTACACACCTGTGTGGGCTTCCCAGATGGCAGTAGAGAATCCACCTGTCAGTGCAAGAGATGTGGGTTCGATCGCTGGGTCAGGAACATCTCCTAGAGAGGGGGATAGCTACTCACTCCAGTATTCTTGCCTGGAGAACCCCATGGACGGAGGAGCCTGGTAGGCTACAGTCCATGGGGTCACAAAGAGTCAGACATGACTTAGTGACTGAACAACAATACACCTATGTAGACAGGCACAGACTCATTCCACCTGCTGTGGCAGACCCTAGTTTCGGCGGCTCCAGGGTACTTGTATATTTTCATGGTTGTTGTTCAGTCACTAAGTCATGTCTGACTCTTTGTGACCCAGTGGACTATAGCCCGCCAGGCTTCCCTGTCCTGTATATTTGTATACATATATATGTATATAAAACATGTATATTTTCATGTTCCTACCAGTTTTGTAATTGTCTCGGATTCCGAATAGTTTCACTTCAGCGGACGAACACGTGAGTTTTGCTGTTTTAGTTTACATGCAATACTGGTCTGGTATTTTGCTTTGAAATCTTTGAGTTTTATTTACAGTGGACTTCTTATGCTTTCCTCAGGGTGAACCGTATCTGAACACGGCCTATGGACATATGATCTGCTACTGGGATGGTTCTGCTCATTATCTGATGTATCTGGTGATGGTGGCAGCCATAGCCTGGGAGTAAGTCAGCTAACCTGGTGGGTGTGCCTGGGTCACCTTAGCAACTGATAGGCGAGTGTGTAAGGAACAGGGATGTACAGAGGCAGATACATAGAGAGAGGCAGATACATAGAGGGGGGCACACAGACATGAGTACAGGCTCTGTGGACCCAAGTGAGACATGGCTGTTTTTCTTTGTATCACTTACTCCCTTTTGAACATACGCCTTTGGACTGCCCCTCTGGCTTCCCTGGTCGCTCAAATGGTAAAGGATTTACCTGCAATGCAGGAGACCCATGTTCGATCCCTGGGTCAGGAAGATCCCCTGGAGGAGGGAATAGCTTCCCACTCCAGTATTCTTGCCTGGGACATTCCATGGACAGAGGAGCCTGGTAGGCTACAATCCATGGGGTTGCAAGGAGTCGGATATGACTGGGTAACTAACACACTTTTTTTTGCCACGGTGGACAGCTCCGCAGACCCCTTAATGTTTTCGTTTCCAGGAATAAAAGCCCATTGTAATTCAAAACTTCAGACTGCTTTCCGTTCAGATCTCTCTCCCTCCAGCTCAGGTTTAACCCTGAGACTGAGCGGTCTGCACTGAGGCTGGGGTACATGGTCAGTCCTTTTATTACTTCTCAGCTCACTCCTCTGGGAGCATGTGTCTGTATGTGGAATTAAGGAAGAGGAGCACAGTCTTACATGACCGGTGCTATTTTCTGGGTATTGGGAACCAGGTGGTATGCTGGCTCTGCCTTGTGTGGTGCATGTGTGGGGTCTTTGGAGACCCCTGCCATAGGAACCGGGCTTCCCAGGTGGCACTAGTGGTAAAGAACCCACCTGCCAATGCAGGAGACATAAGAGACATGGGTTCGATCCCTGGGTTGGGAAGATCCCCTAGAGGAGGGCATGGCAACCCACTCCAGTATTCTTGCCTGGGAAATCTCATGGACAGAGGAGCCTGGCGGGGTACAGTCCATAGGGTTGCAAAGAGTTGGACACGACTGAAGTGACTTAACACACACACACGCACCATAGGTGCCTCTGCACTACCCTGATCCCTGACATGAGCAATGCTCTTGTGGACTGAAATTGTGCGACTCTTCTGCCCATGGGGTACACCCACAGCTTCTTTCTGCTGGAACCCCTATAACCCAGAAGGTATACCCTTGGGGTGGAGTCCTTTAAAGATGTCTCAAGTCCACCTACCTTCCCAGGCCTCCCTTTGGCTCCAGGTTAAAGTCTCACATCCTTGCTCCTCACAAGGTTGAAATTCAGCTTGACCAACTGTCCTGTGCCCCTCCCTAGCCCCCAGTTGTCCACTCCAAGACAGTCCCAGCTAATTTTTGGACTTTTCTAGGCTCTCACCCATCTCTTCATGAATGTTCCCAAGCTCCACGGAACACAGCAGGTGTTTCTGAGAATGCTCAGGCTCTGCCTCCTGCCAGGAGTGGGCCAGCATTTCTGTGGTCCTGTTGGGGAAGAAGATTCTGATTTGCCCCCTGTTGACAGTCCCAGTCACTGTGAATGAGCCTCCTAGGATCTGATACATTGGGCTTGGGGGGTAGGGCAGGGCAGAAAGCACACAGTATTCTTCACTTCTCTTTCCCAATAGAGAATCCCTTTTTTAATTTCTCTGAGTCCCTTATGGAGGTGGGCTGTCACTTGTTATTCGGTCGCTAAGTCATGTCCGACTCTGTGATGCCACGGACTGCAGCATTCCAGGCTTCCTTGGCCTTCACCATCTCCCGGAGTTTGCTCAAACTCATATCTATTGAGTCCGTGATGCGATCTAACCATCTTGGGTTGTCAGTTATCGATTGCAGAAACTTTTTGCCAGCATCACCTGCTAAGATTAGAGGTATGTGTCTAGCAGCTCCTTCCGAACATGGGTTATGTGTCATTTATTGTATTTATCTTTGGGACTTTGACTGAAATTCTGTGATACCTGGGAAAGTCCATTTAATAGCATCCTGCTACTCATACTTAAAATGATTTAAAAAATGGATCCAATTTTCTTCTTTGAACCTTCTTTTCCCTGTCATGCTGTGAGTTTCATAAATAATAGTGAAATGCAGGCCTCCTTCAAAAGTGATGACCATAGTGTGGTTGAACAGGAGATTGGTGTAGCAATCATAATTTCCTATGCAAAAGGACATAAAGAGGATTCTATAGCTCATCACATAGGGAAATGCAATTTGATCAATCACCACGGTTCCTTGTACTGGATTTATTACTCTTGATTCAGTATATTTTTGATTCACATACTTTACTGGTTACAACAGAGATCAATTGTGGAGCATCTTATACTAATAGTATTCTAAAACAACTGTGCTAAGTCAGGCTTTTTTTCATTACAGGGAAAGTTATAGAACCATTGGCCTATATTGGGTCGGATCTATTATTATGAGCATTGTTGTTTTTGTGCCAGGAAACATTGTAGGTAAGAAACTTTATCTTAAAATTCACTTTCCTTTTCTGAAACAATGGGAATAATTTTTAAATAGGGAAGCTATTTTGGTTGTGATAGAACCAAGAAATTCCAAGTTTACCAGAGAGCTGTTTTGCAGTTACTTCTTTTCCCTTCCAACTGTCCTTTTAAGAAATGCTGTTGAGCAATTTTCAAAAGTGTACACTGAACAACTAGACTAATATCAGAGATTCATGACTTCTAGAAAGATCTAGTAGGGTAAATATTGGGTTTGTCACTACATTCAGTATGAAAATATTTCTTACATCTCTTTGTATTATATATAACTCAACACACAGTGGACACATGATAAATATACTTGAAAATTAAGATTCTTGAAAGCTGATATATAAAAGTTATTTATGTGTGCCAGAAATCAGGATATTATATTAAGTCTACTTTTAAAGTACTATAAATAAGGCATACCTATTAATAAATACCTAATAGTTTTAAATTAACCTATGCTTCTGGTCTCATTTAAAATACTGTCTGGTCCATATCAGGATTTTCGATGACTTGAGATGGGGAGGGATCCTACATGTTACTTGTATGTGGATATACTTTTGACTTTTTCTTTTTCTTTCTTTTAAATAGGGAAGTATGGAACACGTATTTGCCCTGCTTTTTTCTTAAGCATACCATATACTTGTCTTCCTGTCTGGGCTGGTTTCAGAATCTATAATCAGCCATCAGAAAATTATAATTACCCCTCAAAGGTGATTTTATTAATTTAAATGTAAACCTGTTCTCAAACTCAGAGGTCACTTGTATCCACGAGCTATTGGACTGGACCAGGCCTCCAGGGACTGTAGCCTTTGGTGCAGTCGGTCAGCGTGACTGTGTTGATTCTGCAGCAGTGGTTCACACCTTATTATGGCAGCCAGAATGGTCTGCTTCTGTGTGATTAGATCTGTTTTGATTGGCTGGGCCATGCTTTTTGGAACTTTGGGTGCCACAGGTTACACTGGCTCTTCCCATTAGATTTCACATTATTGCCCAGCGTGTGAGGTTTATCTGGGGGGTGCTAATGGCCCGGAGTTTGAGCACCTGGGCACCTCTTTCAGAGCAATCTATGCACTACTGCCCCAGAGGGAGGCTGGAGAGACACTGCTGTTCCAGGTAGCACACAGTCAGAGAGTCTGATTACCAGGAGATCCAGGCACATGGAGACTGGCTGCAGGACATCTTCTGAGATACCTCCCTTCCAGTCACAGCCATGGTGGTCAAGGTGAAACAATACTGGCCCAGCAGGTACTCTGTTAAGGTCTTCAGTTCTAAGCTAGTGACATCTTTCTAAGTTCCTCTTCCTTTCATAGGTATTAGATCCTTAAGCAAAAATTGATACATGAAAATGTGAGTTACTAGAGATAATCAGAACATGATTCTTCATTTTATAAAAAGACTTAACAATAGAATTCATTAAAATACATTTTAATTTACAAACACTTCATTTGTGAATGTTTGGACACATGCTATGTAAACTCAGCTTGGCACCTTGATAACTGGTGCCCCTTATACCCTTTTGAGGAATGAGGTGGTTGTTAAAAAACAAGCAGACAGTAACCATATCCTTAAGGGCTTCCCCAGTGGCTCAGTGGCAAAGACTCTGCCTACAATGCAGGAGATGTAGGTTTGATTCTTGGGCCGGGAAAATTCCTTGGAGGAGGAAATGGCAACCCACTCCAGTATTCTTGCCTGGAGAATCCCGTGGACAGAGGAGCCTAGTGGGCTACAGTCCATGGGGTCACAAAGAGTCAGACACGACTTAGTGACTAAACAACAACAAACCATAGCCTTCCTCCTTGCTTCACTGACTCTGATGGCTCCAGGCTAGCATATCTGTACTGTTCATGTTGTAAGACACACAATTAATTTTTTTAAAAAAATGTTAAAACACAGTGATGGCCAGGGAGAAATAGGCAGTCATACAGTGCTGATACGAATACAAATTCAGAGTCACTCTGCAAAGCCACTTGGCAATGTTATCAACATTAGGAAATTTAACTTTTTAACCTTAGTAATTTTACTTTGAGGCTTTGAGGGATGTATCCTAAGAAAATCATCAGAGATTCTGTCAAAGATTTATGTACAAAGTTGCTCATCATTGCATTAAGTATAAACAGTGAAAATGCTTAAACATCCAACAATGGCACTACCATATGTTAGTAAATTTTAGAAAAACTTTTAACAATGTGGTTAAGCACTTATAGGTAGTGAGAGGCAAAAAACAAATGCAAAGCTGTTTATACATTAAGTCCTAACTTTGTGAAAAAATAAATGTAGATTATGTATTATACTTACACATGTATTATATATATATATATATGCACACACACATAAAACTATGTATTTGTGACTGGAAGTGTTAATAATAGTATGTCGGGTTACTGGTTTAAAGATGAGTATATTTTACACTTATGATCATAAAAATGCTATTTAAAAAAATATGGCCTCATAGAGCCAGAAGGGCCCTTCAAGATCACTAGGCCCCAATCTCCTCATTTCACTGATGAGGAACTGAGACTTGGGGAGAGGAATTATTTTCCTAAATTACCTTTTTAGTGGTTTTGAGTCTTGGAAATTCTCTTATCACGTATCTTTGTTTCAGTAGATCTCAGATTATTCTTTGGCACCTCATCAGTTACCAACTCTATTTTAGGTCATTCAAGAGGTCCAAGCAAAAGACCTGCTGAGAAGACCTTTTGATTTAATGTTGGTTTTATGTCTCCTTCTGGCGACTGGATTTTGCGTGTTTAGAGGCTTGGTAAGCATAAGGGACCACAATAACAAAAAAAAAAACTTTTTAATCAGATTTTCCACGGCACTAACAAAACATACTTCCTATTAGAGCCTAGTGGAGAAGAAAATGACAACCTAGTCCAGTATTCTTGCCTGGGAAATCCCATGGACAGAGGAGCCTGGAGGGCTACAGTCCATGGGGTTGCAAAACTGTCAGACACGACTGAGCAACTAAACAACAAATTAGAGCCTAGAGGCCTGGACCTGCTTCCTGCTACCCTCCTACCCTCACTCCAAAACCTCTCCTCCCAAAGGGTGGTCCTTTCTGGGCTGTTTCATGCCATCTTCTTGAGGTCCTCAGATCAAGCTCTCCACCAATTAATCTTTAAGACTCCTGAAAAATTAGCCATTCCTCTCATTCTTTTCATTTGTTTGATGTTTCTGATTGAAATCTGTTAAGGGTGGTGACTTAAGACTCTAATCAAGCTGGCACAGAGCATCCATGTGTTCTCAGGAGCAGGGAGATGGGATTGAGGACAGGGTATCAGAGTAAACTGTCAGACTCCTGGCTGTTTCCTAGCTGTGTGGTCTCGGAAACATCACTTAACCTCTCTGATCCTCAGTTTCTTCCTCTATAAAATAAGAGAACCTACCTTAGAGTATTGTTTGAAGATTAAATGATAAGACACATCAGACACTTGGAGAGGACCTTATACCTAAAAAGTACTCAGTAAGTGACTGCTCTAATTTTATTAATCAAGGGTCCTTCAGAGTATCCGTTTCATGGTTTATCCTCAGTAGCAATAAATTTGAGCAGCCAGAATTATATGGTTAATTATACTCAGCTGCAATGACAATTACTGTTTAAGCCTGATGGCATTGAAGAGCAGTTGGGGGGCAGAATGGTAAATGTAAGCTGATGCAGCTGATTCATTGTTTGGGGTCCTTGGGCTGTAAGGGGCCTGTACAACTGGTAGGTCAGGGTGAGTAGTCCTCAGCGCTGTCTCCCTCTGTGGATCGTCAAAAACTTCCTGGAACAGAGTCAGCTGGTAGGAGTGGCCTGGGGAAAGGATGTAAAGGAGGAAGCAGGGCAGAGGCTTTGCTCAGACCAGAGCACTGATACCATATCTGGTTGGTTGCTGTAATTCCTCAAGTCAAAAGAAGAAAAAACAGCAACAATAAAAATGAGCTGCAACTCTCCATGCCCCTGTGCACACGAGAAAAACATGGGTAAAGTGTGTACCCTTGGAAGATGGGGCTTTAAGGTTGGGATCCATTTTAATCAATTCTGCCACTGACGTGTTGACATGTGTTACTTAGGTGGGACAACATTTATGGCTAAGGACACCAGGAGTGGTGCCTCAGGGAGGTAAGTTAGAGAGGACTCAGCATAGTTAAGATGAATCTGGTATAGAAATGTACTATTCTTCCTGCAGGGACTACTTGGCTAGTTATTCCCGGGAAAAGGGAAGCTGATGATTTAAAGCAAGTTGTGCTTTGGTTAGCCAAACCTAGATGTTTAAACTGAACACGAGAAAGATCCCCAGGTACAGAGAATAAGTTTCCATTTCCTTCTCCACTGTTATCCGCTACTTGATCTCTTTAATCTGTATTTATTTTCTCTCCCTTTTACTGATGAGCTTCTGAAGTAGCTTTTGTTACGTAGAAAGCAGCTTGTGACTAAACTTGGCACATTTAGCCTTATCAGCAAACCTAAGGATCAGATGTGACCGTCTCTTATAATGAACTCATTTTTGTTCTTAGATTGCCTTGGATTGCCCAGCTGAGCTCTGCCGATTATATACGCAATTTCAGGAGCCGTACCTAAAGGATCCTGCTGCTTATCCTAAAATCCAGGTCAGGTGGTTGTGAAGCCTAAGGTTTTTCTAAAACTAATTTTCTTTAAGAATAGGAAAATGTGATACCATGTAGGAAAGAGGAGTTAACATTTTCTCAGCTGAAAGTGTTAATTGTGTGTGTGTGTGTGCTTTTCATTAGGCTAACTGCCATTTACTGATGGCATTATTTCTCTGTTCTGTGCAGATGCTGGCGTATCTGTTCTATTCCGTCCCTTACTTTGTGATTGCACTTTATGGCTTGGTGGTTCCTGGATGCTTCTGGATGCCCGATATAACCCTGATACATGCTGGAGGTCTAGCTCAGGTACTGAGAATATGCTGTTTACTGGAGAGTTGGCTGTCATTGTTGGGCATCTAAAAAAAAATACCTCTGCCCTGTGTGTTAGAGAAGGAAATAGTTATTAGATATGTCGACCTCTTTGCTTGACAGTTCTTTAGAAGATGTTTCTGCATAATTTAAATCTCAAAATTAACTATCTGGTAGGTGCGCCATCCAGTCATACAGATGAGGAAACTGAGCGAGCAGGATTAAATGATTTGTCCAAGGTCACGTACCCAGCAAGTGGCACTGCCATTTTCTACTGCTGTTTCACAGTCTCTGAGCACCACAGTTACTAAAAGAACTGAGAGCTGTTATCTTTAAGATGTCTGTCTGAATTTAAGGTTTCGGAAGTCCACTATTTTATCCTACACAGGACCAGGGAAACTGGTTTTTAACAAAGTTCAGCTCCTGGAAAACAGGGCCTGTCATTCCACTCCTCCCTTCTGCTACTCAGCCAGGCCTCTGGCCTAGAGTAGGTGTTCAGTGAACACTCACTTCATGGAACTGGAAGTGAAATTATTGACGGAAGCATCATACAAAGCATAGTTTTATAAGATAACCTATTAAACCAACTGATGTTAGAAACAAGGAAGAAAATTACTTTTTTTCCTACTATAAATAAAAAAACCAGGCTTCCCAGGTGGCGCTAGTGGTAAGGAACCTGCTTGCCAGTGCAGGAGGTATAGGAGATGCTGGTTTGATCTCTGGATTGGGAATATCCCCTGGAGGAGGGCATGGCAAACCACTCCAGTATTCTTTGCCTGGAGAATCCCATGGACAGAGGAGCCTGGAGGGCTACAGTCCATTGGGTTGCAGAGTTGGACATTACTGAAGGAACTTGGCATGAATGCATAAATAAAAAACCCCAGATGAACTCATCTTTTAGATTCATTATCTTTGTCTTGCTCTTGTCAAGCAGGCCTAATAATGAGGTTTATCTGGAAGCTCTCAGCATATACGGTTAATGATATCCATGGTATAATAATTCTGCTGGCAAAAAGACACACTGGAATTTACAGAGTTTAAAAATGGTATTGGCATTTATAGGTTAATACATTGGGCTCAATCTTTCCAATCTGATGTGCTCCTTAATTACAGAATTACAGCTTAAATAGGTTGATGCAGTATCCAGTCATGGTTCCTGTCTTTTCCTTGGAGGACACAAGGAAAGAGAACTAGTATTTGCCCTCCTTGCAGACCTCTGAATTACTCTATTTCTCAGGCCTTGGTTTTTGGGTCTTTATTTCCATATCTTTTAATACGCACTATAAGGTGATGGCTTTCACATTTCTATCTTTAGCTCAGACTGTTTTGATTCCTGTATTTAATTCTTGAGTCTCTGACATCTCAGATTTATGTCTAAGATAGGACTCCTGATCCTGCCCACCACTTTTCTTCCACTTCCCCCATCTCTGTAAATAGTCTTTCGGGGCATCTAGCAGCTCAGGTTAAACACTTGAAGTAATTCTTCACACTTCCCACTCCTTCATCCTCTATCTGTAGCCCATTACTAGGTCTAGTTAGTTCCTCGGAGAAGGCAATGGCACCCCATTCCAGTACTCTTGCCTGGAAAATCCCATGGACGGAGGAGCCTGCTGGGCTGCAGTCCATGGGGTCGCTAAGAGTTGGACATGACTGAGCGACTTCACTTTCACTTCTCACTTTCATGCATTGGAGAAGGAAATGGCAACCCACTCCAGCGTTCTTGCCTGGAGAATCCCAGGGACGGGGGAGCCTGGTGGGCTGCCGTCTATGGGGTCGCACAGAGTCGGACACGACTGAAGTGACTTAGCAGCACCAGCAGCAGTTAGTTCCCACTCCAGAGTAATTCTCAAACCCACGTTTTTTCCTTTTGGCCATGCAGCATGTGGGGTCTTAGTTCCCCAATCAGGGATCAAACCTGTGCTCCCTGCATTGGAAGCACAGAGTCTTAACCATAGAATTTGACTTCTAGGGAAGTCTACAAATCTGCCTTTTTTTTTTAAAACAGCTCCCTTGTAGTCTGGGCTCTCATTACCTTGCTTCATTTAAGGCAAGCCACACTAAGTGGTCTACTCACCTACTTGTGCAAAGGCAGGTTGTGTGCTCTGCTGGAGGAGCAACTACTCAAGTTTTATTTATGCTTGTGCAAAGATCAGGTGCAATGTTTTCAAAAGTCAGGCCTGGCATGGACCCAGCTGCAAAAGCAGCTGATAAATGTGGTCTCCCTATGTGCTTCAGAGGAAGAAACTGTGTGCTGAACACAAAGCATTGTCTCGGCAAGTTTTTTTTTTTTAAGCCTCACTTAAAGATAAGCAAGTGGAACTCAGGCTAGTTGTTTACTTGCCTAAGGTCACAACATTACTAAGTGGCAGAGGAGGAATTCAGAATCCCATGTGGCCCCAGAGCCCATATTCTTCCCCACTGTGCTGTCCCTCTCCTCTTGCAAACAGTGAATTAAGCTCCAGTGTCCTACAGCATAGAGTAGAGCTTTGTACATGGCATGGACGAGGCAGAGGACCTGCTGGGAGTAGAAGGCAGTGACACCTAAGCCCTGGGCTTTGTGGGCTGAATAGATTTGAAAAGACTGACGAAGCCTTTAAATGCTGGAGCGTGCAGCAGTTAGAGGGCACAGAGGGCCTCCCCCAGCTCTTACTGGTCCCTTGATTAGATTGTTCAGGGTGTAGCATCTACTCACTGCCTGTGTGCTTTGCCTGCCCAGGCTGGCTTCCTCTCCATGCTGTGTCCCCTGGTCTGCCCCACACCAGGCCCTGATGCAGGAACACTGAGTGTCACCAGCCAGGAGGCTGGTAGGAGTGAGGCCAAGTCCTGGACCTGGTGAGGTCTCAGGAGACTACCAGAGAACTAGGCAGGAAGCCTCGGCCAAGGCCTAGTCATGCATGGGGTCAGCAGTCAGGAGGCTTAGGATGGACAGAACTTGGGGTGAACAGGTGCTTCAATCTGTAACAGTTAAGACCAGCACCACACTGTACCTGCTAGCTAGGCTGAACTGGCAGACATGCACCTGGGACCCTAGCACGTGGTGGTGGTGGTTTAGTCACTAAGTCATGTCCGAGTCATTGTGAACCCATGGACTATAGCCCACCAGGTTCCTCTGTCCATGGATTTCCCAGGCAAGAATACTGGAGTGGGTTGCCATTCCCTTCTCCAGGGGATCTTCCTGACCCAGGGATCAAACCCAGGTCTCCTGCACTGCAGGCATATTCTTTACCGACTGAGCCACCAGGGAAGCCCAACTCTAGCAGAAGTCCTGGGAAAGGCAGTGTGGAGCGCAGAGCAAATGGCAGTAGCAGTGGTGGTTTCAGCCATACACCAGGCCTTGCAGAAATCTTTGGGCTCATCCCTCACCAACGGATTTGTAAAGGTAGCCTGAGGCTGTGGACTGGATCCTGTAGGTGTCAGAAGGATGTTTCTCCCAACCAGCAGAACAGGGGTAGCCTGAGAATCATGTGTCTGACATACCCGTAGCTCCTAGCTGGGCTGTAACATCTACCTATTCAGAGCATTTGGCCTCAGAAAGAAAGACCTAGAAATCACACTGCAACAAGACAGTGCAGACAACGAGAATGCTGAATTACCATTGTGTGATTTGTTTTCTGCTTGGCAAATACTTGTTTATGAAATGAATTCTCATTGTGAGAGGACATTTGGCACTCTTCATAGAAGCACTCTCCATAGGCTTGACTGGCACCCCTAGCTTGCAAAAACTACCACTCCTGATTTAGAAGCTTTATGGATTCACGATCCCACTGCGTTTATAAAAATCTGCTTTTACTGGAAGATCTAGTGAACTCCCAAGAACCTGCGACTTAAGAAAAAAATCTTTGAAAAGCTTCTAGGTCAGTACAAGTCAACAGAAGACATGGCTAGTAGTTATGAGGGCCCTCGTTTCAGACCATTTAGGAATCTGCCAAGCCTGCTGCCTTCAGAAATCAGATAAATCAAGAGCTGAAGTAAAATACAGTAAAACCAGGACACATTTGGCACCAAAGAATCCCACTGGGGACTTATTCATAACCCAAGTCTCTTTCCATGTAAAATTAAAGTTTCAAGTCTAATTTGAAAAGTATTGAGTTGGCCAAAAAGTTCGCTTGGGTTTTCCTTTAAGATATTTTGGAAACCCAATGAACTTTATTACAGGCTGCTTAGATCTACTCATTAGCAATCTCTATCAGTGGAAGAATTTTTTTCTTCTAAAATATCACTGAAAAGATGTAGTTAATATGGTTAAGAACGTGAGCTCTGGAAGCAGACTGGTTCAGCTCTCGGTCTGTCACTGATTAGTTCAGTAACCTTGGTTACTTAACCTCTTTGTTTCCTCTTCTGTTAAGTAATAGTACCTTCCTCATGGAGTTGCTGCAAGGATTACTTACATGAAGTAATCTCTGCAGAGGGTGTAGAGCAGTGCCTAGACATCAAAAGCTGTGGGCCTCTCTGTTGCATTCATTAATGCTGTTGTTAGAAGATCCCCAGTGAAAGTTTCGAGAAATGCCTTGTGTTTCTCAGAAGATATGTGATCTGTAGCTCTGTATGTTGTGTATAGTTACATAAACATCAGAGAAACTGGAAGCAGCTGTGGGACATATTCACAGTGGGTGTGGCTGGGGGGCCGGCC
>NW_011489876.1:1369380-1375403 GCF_000754665.1 Bison bison bison | reverse complement strand
GGAGCCTGCCGTGCCATTCAGCAAGCAGGCCGCAGCCATAGAGGCAACGCATGACCCTTCCTACTGGGTTCAGACTCCCTCGCCCCCCATCTATTCAGGTGCCATGTACTGTCTCACAAAAGGGTCTGGAGGCTTATCTGTGGGTAACTTGGTTGTCCAGAGTCGACTAGACTGGGAGGCAAATTCGTGAAGTTTTTTTTCTTTATGGAAACCTTTAAGAAACATCTGAGACTAAAGGTTTAGAAAGAACACGAGTAATTGGCATACTAATTACAAATCTCATTTTAATCATTAGCTTCTGATGTTAATTCACCTCTAAACATCTTCATTTAGTTTTAAAACTAGAGTTTGGGTTTATTGTCTTTATAAGCTTCTTATCCTTTGGTGGAGACACACAGTCTTGGCATTGTCAAAAGACCAGCAAGGGAATCTAAAAACAATGCGCCTGGGTTTTCAACCAAGTAGGGTGCCAGCTCATGAACAAGCGTTTCAGCTGGGTTTTGTGTCTGTCTGTGGAAGAACTCCATGTGCTTGGCACTGTCCTAAGCACCTGACAAGAGATCAAGCCATTGAACCTGTGTAACAATCCTATGAGGCGGGCTCCATTATTACCTTGCTTTTCAGGCAAGGAGCCAGAAGTAGTTACATACCTAACACAAGGTCACACTGTTGGTTTTGGGTGGAATTGGGATTTGAAGCTTTCAGTCTGTTTCCAGATTCAGTGTTCTTAACCCAAGACTATGGTGTTCAGAAAACCCTAAGAAACAGTAACATGGTTCTCGATTAGCTACCGTATCAGCCAAATAGCCTGGCTGTTGTCCCCACGTTCACATTGGTTTTTGCCTACATTTACACAGACACACAAAACTCAGTTCTCTTTTCTGGAACTAAGATTGGGATTTTTATTCAAATTCTTTCCAGGCTGTCTCTGTAAGAAAACAAGAGCTATTAAAATTAAGCACCCCCCCTTTTTTTTTGCCTTTATTGCCTCATTTTCCATCCCAACCATTCATTCTTTAAAAATCATAATCTTCTTAAGGTAAAAAATGATTAGAATGAAGTTTAGGGAAAATGATGAGGTGCTCAAACTCACATCACTGAATTCTGGAGGAATTTCTGGGACCCGTAACTTGTACCTGTGATCCTGGCCATGAGTCAGTTCAGTAGCAATAAGGTCACTGGGTCACCAGATGCTAGCAGGATGCTCGGTTGAGCTCTCCAGGCCCTGTTCTAAGGAGGTTTTGTGTGCTGGTGGGAACATCACCAGGAAGCTCAGTGCAGCCCCTTCTCAGCTGTGTACTTAGAAGGGAACCCTTCTCAAGTGAGACTGAGGGTCTTTTGAAACTTCAGCATCCCGGAAACCAGACACCATATACTTTGGGAGGAAGCTGTGGTTGGGTTGCTCACTCAGGTATAGGTGAGGCCACTCTAAATACCCCGTCAGAACTATGAGCAGTACCAGAAACTGCAGAAGACCGGCCTCAGGCCTTCTCTCTCAATTACATACCTGTTTTAACTAGAAATGCAATCATCTTGGGCTTTCCTGGTGGCTTAGACGGTAAAGGATCTGCCTACAGGAGACCTGGGTTCCATCACCTCTGCCCCTTATTCAATGATTCTGAAGCAAAAGGCTTACTAAAATAGGTATAAAAATAGAGTAATGCCTTATAGAAGCTTTTTGTATTTTGACAGTCACAAGACCATTACTATTGAACATTTATTGAGCTCTAACAATGTGAGAGGTGCCACACAAAAATTCAGACACAGTACCTGCCCGATGGGCTTACAGTCTAAAGGACATGATCATTTTTTAATGTTCCCATGAGTTTGCTGTTTGTGAAAATGAGGTATTAACTGCACTGGTCAGTGCAGGAAAAGAGCCTATGATATTAGACTTTTTAAGCAGGTTCCTTATTCAAGTAGGCATGACTATTCATATTATTCTCTTAAACTGTGGTTTGCATTTCCCCAAATTTTATTTCTGAGACATATGTAAGTCTGAAAAGATAGATACCAAATGCACATTTCTGAAAATCAGGGGTCAAATCTGGAACCTAGTCCAGAAGAAAAGTCTGGTTATATATTCAGAAAAATATTTTTATTCAAAATTGGCCCTGGGGAAAAAAATAGTGACGGGGGGGCCAAGATCCTGTCGGGGGTTCTTAGAATGTCCACAAGAGCAGGTCCTCAGGGCAGCCTCTCAAAGGCCCTTAACTCTTTCGTAAGCATTCGGTGGGTTGTGTTTGGGCATTGGCCCTGGGGGTGGTGTGTTTGAGGATAAAGCCCTCTCAGTGGCTCACAGATCACCGGGCAGATGATTCCTGCCTTGGCACTGCCCTTTGTCCTTGGCAACACACCACTCACGCTAATTTAATGCCTATCTCCAGAGAAGAACAAGACTACCAGACACCCCCAGGATGTATCAGGAATTTTGTAAAAATGTAACCTGTTAAAATGCCCGTTGCTGATACCATCCGTATACACACTGCTTTATAAAAACTTGTCCTTTTCTTGTCATAAAGTCAAGTGCGAAGTAACATTTTTGTTCTGTTAACCACTTAGCAGGATAAACTGATTTTATATGGAAGGAAATGTAAGATAACTTATACATATTTAAAGCAAGTTATTTCATTTTCATTCTCATGATTTCTGTCATCTTTTGTCTCTTTGCTCTGATCCTGATAAACTAATAAGTCACCACTCACTACATTCAAATTCCCAATCCTTTATTCATGTATATCTTGAGTTTCAGTTATGATATGAAATAGACTCCAGGGCTGCATTTTGTAATGATACAAGGATCCTGAGGAAATACTTTCACAGAAGCCTTTTTCTAATACAATTTTCACCTGTGCTTATGAAAAGTATTAAAAAAGGCCAACTGGCACGTTCTGGAATGTATGTTCTGAGCAGGTATCTAAATACAAGTGGGAAGTGCTTGCCTTTCTGTTTTGTAAATTCAGCTTATGCCGACAAGCTGGACGTCTCAATAATTTGATGTGAAAAAGTTGCCTGTGTGTACATTTGCCATTTTATAAAAGAGCGAACAAATCCATACCCCCACTTTATCTTACAAAACAACCCTTAGTATTTTTTAAGTTGCATGAAAAACAAATATACAAGTAAAAAAACAAGCAAAATGCATAATGAAGGGCTTTGAGCTCTTGCTCCAAGGAGTAGGTGAAAGAATTGATATAAATGAAGCTGAGGTTTTCAGAGCTTCTCTTTAAATAGCTATGCTAAAAATATTTCAGCTGTCTAATCTCTGTACTTGCTTCATTTTTACTAGAACACATTGTGTGAGCCGCAGCTGAGTTCCTATATAGGATATCTCCAGAATGCAAATCAGAACAAGGCAGATTTTATTCAGATTTTTCTTTTGTAAATTGAGCCACTACTGTTGGGTATGGGGTTGGGCCGGGTGGGCACTAGATGAGTTAAAAATCAGTTAGCCTGATAAAGACATGCTAAAGAAGGCTTACTTTATTTGAATGGTTATATCAAGACTGACCCCAAGTTCAATGAGATATTGAGGATTCTGGATTGTTTGAAAATCTGGTTTTGAGGGCACAGGAGCGTGGTCTGAATGGACCATTAGGAATGCATTTGAACACAGAATTTATGCTTACCTCACCACCCCCCCCCCTTTTTTTTTAACATGACAGGCTCAGTTTTCTCACATCGGTGCTTCTCTTCATGCTAGAACTGCTTATGTCTACAGAGTCCCTGAAGAAGCGAAAATCATTTTTTTAGCCTTAAACATAGCATATGGAGTTCTTCCCCAGCTCCTGGCCTATCGCTGTATCTACAGACCCGAATTCTTCATAAAAACAAAGGCAGATGAAAAAGTTGAATGAAAACATTGTTTTATGTTCTTTCTCTCCAGATGACTGACTTTTGCTATCTTGGTACCCATATCTGGCCCCATTCCACTCTCTTCTTGCACAGGAACATTTGCGAATACATCAGTTCTTGCTCTATACTCTGTATCGTAGGAATTATGTGGGTAAATCTTTTTTTGAAGGAAAGTTGAAGTTATTCAGAAAGTCTGTTTAAAGAAATACATTTCAGGGTATTTGTGAATAAACAACCACCTATCTCAATATTCTGTTTGTATATATTAAGTATAAGTGTGAAAAATTACAATTTAGCTTCTATAATAATGAACATGAAAAGGAAACTATTCGAAAGTGAAAATGGCCTATGCATATTAAAAATTTCAAACTAGCAAATACAGATTGGAGGAATATTTTTGCATATAAGATGTATATGCTTTATGATCAACCTCAATATAAAGGACAAATTATCAGAACATTTAAAAATGTTGTTTGAAAAGTGTTTTCCCAAGGAAAGTGAACTATTCACTGGGGTTTCAAAAACTGCTTTCACTGAAATTTTTTATTGCGTCTAAACAGTTAAGAAGGGATCTATAACTTTATTATTACCTTTATTTTACTGGTGACTGGAAATATTTCTATTGTGTTTCTGTGTATATTTTTAATAAATTATTTTTGGCCTTTTATGAAGACAAATCTTATTAAATTTGAAACATTTTGTGTATTTTCTTTTTCAAAAAAGTTCTGTGGTCTTTAGCTTTTTTGTTTTAAAAATCTGTCAGTTATACGTTCCAATTTGAAATGTCATCTACATTCTCCTTATGTTTTAGTGTGAGCGATGAAGAGGACTTTTGATGAATTAATTAAATTTCCTTGATTTTAAATTAAAATATTCAAAATTAAAAAGTACCTTGTAAGGACAAAGAACTGGATTGGCATTCCTACTGTCTTTTAAATGAACTGTTCATCATGTGGAAGCGTGAGTCGAGTATAATAGAGGAAAATCAGTATTTGCTAAATTAGAGAAACAAACCCAAAACATAGCCGCCTCCTCAGTGCCCAGGAGTGGTAAGTGGATCTGTACTCTTATGCCCTCAGGTGCCATCATCACCACTCCCATCATCACCAGCATCATCACTAATGGCCCTACGCTTTCAGAGCTACTCACATTTTTTCCTTCATGCTATTTACTAGCTCGTCACCAAAATAAGAAAACCTAAAAGAAAATGGTGTCCAGATCAGTGCATGGATAATGTCCAGTGTGAATTTAGGGGTCCACTGAACTGGTAAGTAACACAGATATGCAAGCAGTCATGTAGCCAGTTCCTCTCCCTACCCCCCAGTGTTTAAAAAAAAAAAAAAACAAAAACACAAGTCCTAAAACCCAGAGTGTTTAAAAAAAGAAAAGAAAAAGCCTCACCTGCACTTGATTCTCTTATCAGCTTGCTGTTAACAATTTTTGCTTTAATATATGAATTACATTAATACCTCACATTACATATATGAAGCCAAATTACACTAACTTAGTTGTTTACAACCTCAACTCTTACTCCCAGTACACATTCCAATAAATTTATTCTGTAAAAACAATACATTTTTTTGTTTTTGATTTTTTTTTTTACAGTAAACTTTTCAACCACTTCAAATCTTTTGATCACGCAATACCCTGCCTAATTTGTTGACTCTTTCCATATGTAGAAATGAGGAACAGGTGATTAACAGATGACCATATCTCTTCCCTAGCTTCCCCTTCAGTAATCTCCTAAATAAACCGTGTGAATCAGAGAGCACCTAAAGAAAGATCAGGAGGAGTCCACAAGCCTGCACAGATTGGGGGACGGCGAAGACTCTGACCCCCATCTCACTGATTAACTGAGATTACTTCCCTTCTTCCACTTAAGAACTTTCATGGTCCATCAGAATCTTCGGAGATGGTTTTGAGGGGGACAATGAGTCTACCATCTCCCTAGATTGTCAGCATTCTGATCAAAAACAACTTTCCTTCCTACCAACTTTTACAAGCATTGACTTTTTTAAGCAACAAGCAGCCAGCCAGACCTTATTCCATAACAACAGTGGAAAATGGGAACATGCTGAATATCTAAGAGTAGAAAATGACTAAAAGCAAAGTTAACAGAAGAGGCTCTGGACACATGGACTTGGCTTCACCTGACTTCCCCACTTCCA
>NW_011489876.1:1340872-1369280 GCF_000754665.1 Bison bison bison | reverse complement strand
TGTATCTAGGAATTGGTTCCTGGGTTCTGTCACAGAGAAGAAATCCCTTAAGCATTATGTTGAGTGGTCCTTTTAAAAAAAATGCTAATTTATATTTAACTGAGTGTTTGGTGATGGTGGAGTAAAAGGCAGAAGAGTGATGAACATAACTGCCTTGATAAAGGATCCTAGACTTGTATGAGCTTGTGCAAAAATCTTGATAATCCTTAGTGGTTAAGGGCAACTTCATGCAACCAAATAACATGAAATTAAGTCAATAACCTTAAAAAAGGCTAAAATGTCTTTTTTTCCCCCAAACACATCAGAGAGGAATGTGAATAATGTACATACAAACTGGGATTCTGTCAATGACAACAAGGACTATGTGTTGGTTCATATCAAATCCAAGAATATTGGACAACCAAACGTATAACCTTCTTGTGGTTTTCTTAGTATGCAGCATTCATTATGGTAGTTAGGTCTGGAAAAAAACACAAAGAAAACAAGCCTTTAGATGATTTTGGATATTAACAATATAAGCTACCCACATCTTTATACTATATACCTGGATTTTTTGAGATTCCAATCTGCACTGCAGCATTAACAATACTTATCAAGAATAGTCTCTGAGGGTTTGCTTTATACTATCAGTGCAAAAACCTAAAGGAAAAACTAGGGCATTTTAGTGTAAACTTTGTCTATTGTCTGGCAGGACACAGTGAAGAAGCGTGCACTCTGTAAAACTCTAGGATAATGCATTGCTGGGATACATAAAGTTAAGGGGAAAACAGAGATAATCCATCTTTGTGAGGATTCTGGTATCACAAAGAAAGGTAAATTTCTTAAAATTTTAAAAGTATTTGCAGAATTGCAAATTATTCTGTATAATATTTATAATTTAATTACTTGTGACAGTATGGCTCAATGAAATACAAGAGTTAATAATATTAAGTCAAGATATACAAAGAGAAAGGAAGCCTAGATTTTTGTAAAGTTTAGATTGCTTCCATTTGACAAAGATAAAATACTTCCATTTCCTAAAAGGATTGTGTTTTAGTTTGGGTCCCACTTTTAATTGTGTCAGGTTACATTTCCCCACTGGGATGCTATTTTTGTTTTCTTCATCATTAACCCAAATACATTAACCCCCTTAGTACTGCTCTTGTGGTATAAATTAAAGAGGGAATTCAGGCCCCCAATACTTTTTCTGAAAACAGCCTCCTTCAGCTCTACACTTCACTAAGTGAATGAACTTGTTTGTAGGATGCATGTCATCATTCATGGGTATGGTTTTCACTTATGTAGCTGAACTCTACCCTTCACCATATATAATATACAGCTAATTCCAGAACCTTCAAAGAGGAAAGTTTCTAAACCTACTATCCCCTCAAGATAGCAGAAATACATTTCTTAGTCTTCTTTGTTCTTACCAAAATGAGAAAGCCAATCTTAAAAAAAAAAAACATTACATTTAAAATCTATGAACTTGCAAGATACAGTGCCTGGTGACTCCTCGTTATTTATTAACAAAGAAAAGCGCTAGAAATAAGATCATACTCACAGGCTTTAGAGGATTTTCCTCCCTTGTGAAGGAGGAAAACACCCATTAAAACAACGAGAAATTGTTAATCAACCAAAGAAACTTCTTTAACAATGTCTTTTTATTAATATTAATGTGAAAGGCAATACATTCTATGTTTACATCAGTAGAAAACTCATAGTAACAACTACTCAGTCCATGTTGAAGAATATTTTTAAAACACATGGTCTGATGGTAGTCTCAGAGTATTATTAGTGCCCCCAGCAAAGTTAGAGTGGTAGCAGAATGTGACTATAACTTTAAGGACATGCTTTTTGGGTGGAAGTACTATTAAATGGGTGCTTATATTAATAAAGTCAAATTACAAATTAATTTTTAACTTCTCATACCATAATCACTCTATCTGCATATGAAAAAAATACCCTGCTCATTCACACTGGTGGATATTCTGAACAGTGTTCTGCAGATCTACTCCACATAAACAGCTAGAACTTGTGCCTTTATGCACTGGCTGCCATGCTCAGCGCCACACCAGTTTCATACTGCACAATGGCTGGCTAATCCACTGGATTCTCTCTTGAGGCATTTCAATGTGAGGTACACTAACAGGCTGAAGGATACCCGAACACAGTAAGCAGAAGTTACAGGCTGGAGAAGTCATAGGGTCTTTTTATGGAGCACCAATTTTTCCTGGAAGTATGGCAGATAAACTATGGTTACTCAGACTTGGGTATTTGGCATTTTGTCAAAAATAAATGAAACGAGCCTATTACTTCATGGAAAATGACTGATAGTATTCATTGCCAATGATAAAATTTGGGCTTTTGAGTGAAGATTAGGATTCTAGAAAACTTAAATCCTCTCTAAAAAAGCTTCCCAAAATGTAAAGTTGTTTTTTTTTTTAGGGGACAAGATAGTGATATTTAAAATGTGATTAAAAAGATTTCATAGTGAAATATTTGGAAAACTTAAGTAACTCAGGGAACAAATATTTTCCAAATGTGAAAAGAGATTCATAGTGCCAGATGGTCCAATGGATTTTAACCAGACAGAATATAAGAGGTTCAGATTCGACACTGCAACTAACCTCCAAGAAATGACCACTTACAGAATTGGTGTAATATCAAAGAATACACACAATGACCTGAATAAACTATTAAAATATTCCTATCTCCATCTTCAACTACATGTCTATGGAAGACTACATTTTCTTCTTATATTTCAACCAAAATAACATATCACGACAGTCTGAATACAGAAGCAGATTTGACAATATGGCCTGAGAGTTTCTATTAAAGCAGACATTAAAGATATGCATTTTTTTTTAATGTAAAAAAGTGTATAATTTTTCTCAAGAACTTTTTTTTTGGGAAGATATTTATTTTTCACAAAAATGTGTTATTTTGTTAAGTAATGGGTTTACTATTAAAGTAAATAAATATCCTTAAAATTTTATTTTTAATTCTAATTAAGTAAATATCAATAGCTATAACAAAACCTCTTTGTCTAAGAGTAGTAAAGGGGTCCTGAGACCAAAAACCTTGATAAACCACTGGCTTGGCATAAATGAGAGTGAATGGTGAAAAGTGAGGCTAAAGTGAGGCTAAAAAGATAAACTAAGATGAGAGTGATAAGGCCATTTTATGCAGAAATCAGGAGATGGGCCTGATGTGGAGGGCACCAGCAGCACCAGATTGTAGGAAGAACAACAGGTCCCGAGCCAGAATAAATGTATGAATACTGGTTAGTGGCGACAGTGAACCCTCCGGCTGTCCGCCCCACATTTATTCTGTCCTTTGCTCCTCCCCACAACTATGTGACATCCTTGTGATTTGGGGACTTGACTCCAGTGTCAGGGATGGGCAGAACCGGGATGGGCAGAACCTGACTGGTCTAAGCCAGTTATCTCCTTGTTGTCAGTGTTTGGTTCAGGGTAGGGCAGCTTTCTGACATGGATCTCAGTGATACCTGCCTCCTTAAATTCATACCCTTGTGTAACACCCTACCTTTTAGAGTAGGCTAGATCTTGTGACATTTGTCTAATGAACTGAATGAGGCAAAAGTGATGGGATATTGTGTCTGAGATCAGAGAACAAAAGGTTGACTTCCATGTTGCTTCCACCCTCTCTCTTGCTAATGAAGCCAGCTGCCATGCTGAAGCCACCTTATGGACTCATGTGGCAGGAAACCAAGGGAGGCCTTTGGCCAACAGTCAGTGAAGCACTGAAGCCCTTGATCTAATAACTATGAGTGACCAAATCCTGCCAACAACTTCCTGAAAGGAAGGTCCTTCCAAAAGGACCAAGCCCCAAGCCAAGCCTCAACTCAAAAATGATTTGAGCTCCTGCTAATACATTAATTGCAGCTTTGGAAAGATGTGGAGATAGAGGTATCAACAAGTTACATCTATTTTGGTTCCTGACCCATAGAAAATGCTATTTTAAGCCACTGAGTCTTAGAGTTATTTGTTCATGACAAGAGGTATTAACACAGCAGGTGTATTATCCGCATGGTGTCCTGGCCACAAAGTCACCTCCACTTCGGTGAGTTAAGAAGGGAGCTCTATGTGCTCTGCAGCCTGCCCCTTTCTGCTCGTGCTTCTGCTAGAGGAGTGAGGATGAAGGCAGAGCACCCAGACATAAAGGGAGTCTTGGAATTCTATGGGCTCCTTGTAAGAACCTCTTCTTCCTTCACCAATATATGTAACTTCCATCCCACCCTATGCCCTGAGACAATAATCCTTTTGGGGGCTCCTCTGGCTCAGACAGTAAAGAATCTGCTTGCAATGCAGGAGACTCAGGTTCAATCCCTGGGTCAGGAAGATCCCCCGGAGAAGGAAATGGCTCCCACTCCAATACCACCCTCTGCCCCGAGCGATCAATCCTTCTTCCTGACACAAGATGGGCTCCAGAGCATCTATCACATCCTGGACTCTCATCCCTGACACTTTGTTGTGTTCATTTACAACCTCATCTCTTAAATGCCAGCCTCCCCCCCGCTCCCCAATTCCTTAGTCTCTTCCACTGGGTCCCCTGGATATTACAGTCAGTTCAGTTCAGTTGCTCAGTTGTGTCTGATTCTTTATGCTGATGGACTGCAGCATGCCAGGCTTCCCTGTCATCACCCTCTCCCAGAGCTTGCTCAAACTCATGTCCTTTGAGTTGGTGATGCCATCCAACCATCTTATCCTCTGTCATCTCCTTCTTCTCCTGCCTTTAATCTTTCCCAGAATCAGGGTCTTTCCACTCAGTTCTTTGCATCAGGTGGCCAAAGTACTGGAGTTTCAGCTTCAGCATCAGTGCTTCTAGTTAATATTCAGGACTGATTTCCTTTAGGATTGACTGGTTTGCTCTCCTTGCAGTCCAAGCAACTCTCAAGAGTCTTCTCCAACACCACAGTTCAAAAGCATCAATTCTTCAGTGCTCAGCTTTCTTTATAGTCCCAACTCACACATCCATACATGACTACCAGAAAAACCTTAGCTTTGACGAGATGGATCATTTTTGGCAAAGTAATGTCTCTGCTTTTTAATATGCTGTCTAGATTTGCCATAGCTTTTCTTCCAAGGAATGTCTTTTATTTCATGGCTGCAGTCACCATCTGCAGTGATTTTGGAGCCCAGAAAAATAAAAGTCTCTCACTGTTTCCCCATCTATTTGCCATGAAGTGATGGGACCAGATGCCATGATCTTAGTTTTCTGAATGTTGAGTTTTAAACCAGCTTTTTCACTCTCCTCTTTCACTTTCATCAAGAGGCTCTTTACTACTTCTTCGCTTTCTGCCATAAGGGTGCTGTCATCTGCATATCTGAGGTTATTGATATTTCTCCCAGCAATCTTGATTCCAGCTTGTGCTTCATCCAGCCCAGCATTTTTCATGATGTACTCTGCATATAAATTAAATAAGCAGGGTGACAATATATAGCCTTTACGTACTCCTTTCCCTATTTGGAACCAGTCTGTTCTTCCATTTCCAGTTCCAACCGTTGCTTCTGGACCTGCATAATTTCTCAGGAGGCAAGTAAGGTCGTCTAGTATTCTCATCTCTTGAAGAATTTTCCACACTTTGTTGTGATCCACACAGTCAAAGCCTTCGGCACAGTCAATAAACCAGAAGTAGATGCTTTTCTGGAACTCTCTTGCTTTTTTGATGATCCAACGAATGTTGGCAATTTGATCTCTGGTTCCTCTGCCTCTTCTAAAACCAGCTTGAACATCTGGAATCTCACGGTTTATGTACTGTTGAAGCGTGGCTTGGAGAATTTTGAATACTTTGCTAGTGTGTGAGATGAGTGCAATTGTGCAGTAGTTTGAACACTCTTTGGCATTGCCTTCTTTTGGGATTGGAATGAAAATTGACCGTTTCCAGTCCTGTGGCCACTGCTGAGTTTTCCAGATTTGCTGACATATTGAGTGCAGCACTTTCACAGCATCATCTTTTTGGATTTGAAATAGCTCAACTGGAATTCCATCACCTCCACTAGCTTTGTTTGTAATTATGCTTCCTAAGGCCCACTTGACTTCGCATTCTAGGATGTCTGGCTCTAGGTGAGTGAACATACTGTTGTGGTTATCTGGGTCATGAAGATCTTTTTTGTATAGTTCTTTTGTGTATTCTTGCCATCTCTTCTTAATATGTTCTGCTTCTGTTAGTTCCATACCATTTCTGTCCTCTATTGAGCCCATCTTTGCATGAAATGTTCCCTCGGTATCTCTAATTTTCTTGAAGAGATCTCTAGTCTTTTCCATTCTATTGTTTTCCTCTATTTCTTTGCATTGATTACTGAGGAAGGCTTTCTTTTCTCTCCTTGCTATTCTTTGGAACTCTGCATTCAGATGGGTATATCCTTCCTTTTCTCCTTTGCCTTTAGCTTCCCTTGGAAATTAGTCAGCCATCAGCAAACCTTCTTCATTCCCAAGATACTTTATTCATCAATTTGTTCTAACTTCTATCTAGCTTCACCCTGGAGATCCTGCTGCTGCTTTCTCTGCAACCCCCAGGTGGTAACCTCCTCTGCCGCAGCTCTCATACTACAGGCCCTGGAAGTGGGGAAGGTGACCTTGACCTTACTACTATTTCTAGCTATTCTTCCTCTGTGCTTCCCCCCAGGAAAAAAATCCTTCTGGACTTTAGTCTCAATGCTGTAAGATGCCAGCCCTTCCCTACTGCAGTCTTCTCCAAGACTCCCCATCACTATCCCTGACTCCTTGAAGATGTCAGCTGTGGCTCACTGTCATTCAGCATCCTAACTGCTGGATGTCAACATGCACAGAGATTGTCTTTGCAACACTCTAACCTCTTAGTTCCTGGGCTTCCTCTTCCCTAAAAATATTGTCTGCTACCTTACCTTAGCTGCTCATTTCCATGGTTATTTCTTAAACAAGCAATTTTCAACCACTGAGAGCATTTGCAAATACTAGGTCACTGTTTTTTGGGGGGAAATTATGCTTCTCTGATGGCTCAGAGGATAAAGCATCTGCCTGCAATGCAGGAGACCCGGGTTCGATCCCTGGGTTGGGAAGATCCCCTGGAGAAGGAAATGGCAACCCACTCCAGTATTTTTTTTTTAAACCCACTCCAGTATTCTTGCCTGGAGAATTCCATGGACAGAGGAACCTGGCAGGCTACAGTCCACAGGGTTGCAAAGAGTTGAACACGACTGAGTGACTTCACTTTCACTTTTCACTTTCATGGGAACATTGTAGGTTGGAGTTTTCAATGGCATTTAATGAGCAGGGGCCAAGGGTACTGCGATGTTCTGCGATGTGAACAGAGCTCACACAATGAAAACCTGTCTTACTGAAGACACCAAGAGCACCTGCCCTGTTGCCTGCTTCCATAATTCCATCTAGACATCTGACTATTTCATTTCTACTTGTCTTTCTAGTCCCTTCCCTTTACCTAGTACTCCAACTCCAAGAACTCTTTGATACTCAAAATCTGTTGATCCTGTCCCTTCCTCACATCCGTGTTTCCCTCTGAACATGTTTTGGATTCCATGTGTCCATCATTATAATTAATCTCTTCCTCACATACGCCCTCAACTCCCTTGCCTCAAACTTCCTTTACTTTGCTCTCTGGGCAAACTCCAATTCTGGATAAGCTCGGTTCTCTACTTTTCTGTGATCGCACAATTGAATACACCTGGAGAAAAACACACAGCCATCTGAATGTTCTTAAATTAATGACCACTAACCTCGAGTGGGCCCTTCCTGCTGTTCCAAAGTCCAGTCACTTTTGTATTCTAACTATTTTATCCCTTTTCCTCCTCTCGAAATTTCAACACTTCTTCCTGCTCTTACTCTCAATTGTTGACCTTCCTTCCTAAGGAGACAGAAGCAATCAGATGAGAACTTTTATAAGCTCTCACTGCAGGTACCCACTTACCTGCCCCCGCACCCAACAGGAGGAAAACAGAGTGTTGAGAGCAGAGGCAGGTAAGTTCCTCGTGTTTCAGTGCATGAACTAAGGCACCCCTCCAAATGTGCAGTGGATTTTATGCCTGTTTGCCTTCTGAAGAGCCCTACTTTGGCAATTCTTTCCTACATTATTATTTTGTGATCACTGCACATTTGAATCATTCTTATCAGTCTGCTGCTGCTGCTGCTGCTAAGTTGCTTCAGTCTGTGCAACCCCATAGATGGCAGCCCACCAGGCTCCCCCGTCCCTGGGATCCTCCAGGCAAGAACACTGGAGTGGGTTGCCATTTCCTTTTCCAGTGCATGCAAGTGAAAATGAAGTCGCTCAGTCATGTCCGACTCTTCACGACCCCACGGGCTGCAGCCTACCAGGCTCCTCCGTCCATGGGATTTTCCAGGCAAGAGTACTGGAGTGGGGTGCCATTGCCTTCTCCGTCTTATCAGCCTATGTGCTGCACATTCTCCCATCAAGAAAAAAAGCCCCTCTTGACCTTCTATCCTAGACTGTGTCTAAAAAATATCTGAGGAAAAAAAATTAGGCTGCCTGTGTGTATGCTCAGTCATGTCCAACTTTTTGCAACATGGAGTGTAGCCCACCAGGCTCCTCTGTCCATGGGATTTCCCAGGCAAGAATACTGGAGTGGGTAGCCATTTCCTTCTCCAGGGGATCTTTCGACCCAGGAATTGAACCTGTCTCTTGTGTCTTCTGCATTGACAGGCAGATTCTTTACTACTGTACCACCTAGAAAACCCCCCAAATTAGGCTACTTGCCCTATAAGATATCAGGACACATTATAAAGCTACTGTAATTAAGAAACTGTAGTACTGACCAAAGGAACAGAATAGAGAACCCAGAGAGAGACCCATGGCTACATAACAGATGACATTGCATTTCAGAGACGAATAGAGAGACTGTTTAATACATGGTGCTGGTTAAATGGTTATGCTGTGGGGAAAATGCAGTGGGATCCTATCTCGTACCCTACACAAAGATCAATTCTAGATGGATTAAACACTAAAATGTTAAAAACTAAAGTTTACAATTTTAAAATGAAATACAGGAGAATATCTTTCTGACTTTGGGATAGGAATGGATTTCTCAAACAATACAGAAAAATGATAACCATAACAAGAAAATTTTGATGCATCTGACTATAATAAAATGAAGAATGTTTATTCACTAACAGGTATCATTAAGAAATTGAACAGAAAAGCCACAAACTTGGAGAAGATGTCTGTAATGCACATGACCACCCATGTTTGTTAGAATCCAGAATATGTAAAGGAGTCCTTTACATATCAGTAGGAAAATAAATTCAATAAGAAAATGGGCAAAATTCGCAAATCAAGCACTGCACAAAAGAGGAAGCACAGGTGGTCAAACAGGTAAAAAGAGGCTCAACTTTATTACTGACCAAAGAATCGCAAATTAAGACTAGAATTTTCACCCACTATACTGGGAAGAATTTTAAAGTCCGACAATGACAAGTGAGTCACAGGGAACTCATACATGGATGGTGGGATATAAGCTGGTCCAACAACTTATAGGGATGTAATTTGGCAGTATCTTATAAACACCATAAAAATAGTTGTGACTCAGCCTGTCCAGTCTGAGTTTACATACCCTTAAAGAAACCCTTGCATGCGTACACTAGGAGACAATATGGAAATATTCACAGCAACACAGTTCCTAACTGCAAAAAGCTGGAAATTACCAAAATGCCTGTCAACAGAAGGCTGGATAAAGAAGTTGTGATGTACTCATAGAATTGAGTATTATAAGGTAATGAGAAATGAGTAAACTACACATAACCCCATGAAGGAATCTTGGAAGCACAGTAGTGAGTATATCATTTTTAAAAAAGCTCAAAAAAGAGCAAAATTTAATGATTGTTTAAGTATATACCTGTATGTTACGCATGGGCTAAGTTTTAAAAATGGAAGGAAATGGTAAATACAACACTAGTGGTTATCTCTAGGTAGGAAGAAGATGGGTTGGGAAAGAACATTGTAAATGGATACAAGTTATTGTTATATTCTACTTTTGGGGTTGAGTGGTAGGGTCTCTGGTATTGCTTACTACTTGATATTATGTATATCCTTTTGTATATAAAATTATATTATTAGACACAGGGTAGAAATAAAAAGATCTTAGGCCCTTGCTTCTACAGGCCCTGATGAGCCGTGTGACCCTGCCCATCCTTTCAGCTTCAGCTTACTCAGCTACAAAGTGCAGAGCACCTGGCACCTGCCTCCTGGGATCTGCGTGAGGACTAAGTGCAGGGACAGCACTGAGCACAGTACAGGTACACAGTGTCAGCCGCTACCGCTGCTGCTCTTGCTACTTCTGGTGGCAACTATCTTCTGAGTGGCTTTCAAGATATTAAAGTAGAGATGGTTTCATTAACAGAAAAATGAATCTACAATGCAAGAGATATAGAATGGGAAGCCATCAGTCATATATGACAGTTGAAGCCATGAGAGTGCCTAAGATGGACAGAGGAGAAACTTTCAGACTAGAAGGGTGCCAAGACAGCCTGGAGGAAAGTGCTCTAGAAAGAGACTGAGAAGAAACTGGGAGAAGCAGAAGAGACTAGTGAACTGGAGGCACAGTCAGAAGGATAAAGTGGTCAATGGTACTAAATGCTGCAGACTGAGACTAAAGCAGACACTGGGTTTGGCAATGGGAGGATCACTAGGGACCTTTACAAGAGCAGTTTCAATGAAATAGCAAAGGAAAAACAAGAGTGTTGGGGGTTAAGTCATGAGTGGGTGAGACAATGGACACTGGGAGGAAAGAACAACTTAAGAAATTAGAGATGAAGAGAAAGGTGGAAAGAGTAGGACATATAGTAGAAGGGAAGTATCTATAATGGTAAAGTGAAAGTGAAAGTCGCTCAGTCCTATTTGACCCTTTGCGATCTAGAATTCTCTAGGCCAGAATATTGGAGTGGGTAGCCTTTCCCTTTTCCAGGGGATCTTCCCAACCCAGTGATTGAACCCACGTCTCCTGCATTGCAGGTGGATTCTTTACCAGCTGACCCACAAGCTGCTGCTAAGTCGCTTCAGTTGTGTCCGAATCTGTGAGACCCCATAGACAGCAGCCCACCAGGCTCCCCCGTCCCTGGGATTCTCCAGGCAAGAACACTGGAGTGGGTTGCCATTTCCTTCTCCAATGCATGAAAGTGAAAAGTGAAAGTGAAGTTGCTCAGTCGTGTCCGACTTTTCGAGACCCCATGGACTGCAGCCTACCAGGCTCCTCCGTCCATGGGATTTTGCAGGCAAGAGTACTGGAGTGGGGCGCCATTGCCTTCTCTGTGACCCACAAGGGAAGCTCCTATAAGGGTAAGGGAGACCTAATACCATTTAGAGGCAGAGAGTAAGGAGCAGTGGGAAAGAAAGGAAAGGCACAGGAGAGGGGGGGACAAGCGATGGGGGTGAGGCGGTAACCTTGGAGACGGTAGGAGGACATGATATTCTGGACTCTGACGATAGAAAGGTAGAGCTTAGTGCTTCTCAAACTGTCATGTGTGGATGAAAAACTTGGGAGTTTAGTTAACATGCAGATTCTGGTTTGGTAGGTCTAGATTTGAGCCTGGATTCTGCATTTCTAACAAGCCTCCAGATGATGTTACTGGTCTGCAGGCTGCACATGGAGTAGTAAGGGTGTAGACTGCCGCCTTCTCTGTCACAGGAAGTGCAGCCAGACATGAAGTTGGTGGTAAAGGGGAGACATGTGGTGGGAGTTTTTGCTATATGCATATTAAAGATACCTAGGGTGAAGGTAGCAGGTGAGACAAAAAGAAAACCAAATCTAAGTCAGGTACTCAAGCCTTTGGTGACTGTTAGCAGCTCAGTGTCCCTGGGAGGGCTATATGTGTAGGTAATGAGAGGGGTCTATTTACTGGAGAGGTTGAGAGAAGGCAGGCAGGCAGAGGACAGAGTGAAGCTGCGCTGTGTAAGAGGAACAATGTAGTAGTTAGAATTGTCATAACTTGGGAATAAACATGGGTTACTGGAAGCAGGAGACAGTGGAGAGGTAAACAGCACTGACAAAAGCAGACCAGAAATGAAATCAGAACTAAAGAGTAATAATTTGTTTTATGGATACTGTTTTAAAATGATTTGCTGCTGTCCAGTTAGTCTTCATAAAGATCCATGGAAAATGACCACGGGCAAATCTGCCTTCACTAAAACTTTTACAGATGTTGACTTGCCTGTGACCTTGAAGTTATTGACAGAGGTTAACACTAGTGAACAAGATTCAAAGTGGACAACTTTCCCCCTTGGTTACTTTAAACATTTACATTCACATATAGTTTGAATATTTAAATATTTAAAGTCCCCTAGGTAAATTAAATTACATACTGCTTCTAGGAAAGAAGGAGCAGTATAAAATACCCTATTTTGAACATGCCATTCATTTTATAATAAAAGAATACAACTGTCAAATTCTGAGGTGGCATTTCATCATACTTCATGCCTAACTTTTCAAAAACTCGCAAGCTGCTGAAGTTAGTTTAAAAGAGAATGAACCTGTTTGAGTTCCAAACTGATGGGCAGGTATAATTCCCACCTGGCTGTCTTTTGTTCTCAGACTGTGAGCAGCTCATCACTAATTCAGGAGCAGAGAATGAATGTATAAGTCCAGCTGAGCACGTTCTCCATCACCAAGGCCACATTTACTAACACTGAGATATGAACCCTGTTCTGAGGCAGAGTGCCTTCCAGGTGAACAGGAAGGCAGGAGACGTTACAGGCATATTCTTACCCCTTCACTGGTTTTTTGCAAGTCTGAAGTTGTGTTTCTTGTGTCATTGCCGGCATCTCCACCCTCAGAGCTGCTTTTATTTTCTTCTTCTTTGCAGTCTTTGTCATCTTCGTCTCCTGGAGATTTCCGGGACTGTTTAGAGGATTTCTAAAGGTTTAGACAAGTTAAAAATTATAGTCAAAAGTAGAGCCCTGATTGCACAAATTTAAGTGAGAAATGTAGGAACAGCTGGCTTATATCCAGTTTGTGTGGCCTGATACAGGATACAGCATGATACAACATGCAGGTACTAAGACTGAGCTAGATAACCCTGGACAAGTCATCTCACCTCCCTGGGCCTCAGTTTAACCAGCTGGAAAGGAAGTAGAGGTGGACTAGATAACCTTTTAGTTCTTCCGGCAGTGTGATATGAAGGGCAGACAATGAAGAGTCACACACCTGGAACACTATCAATGAATAAATACAGTTGATGGAGACCACTCTAGGAAGGCTACAGAGCTATGAGGCACCCTAAAGGTCGCCTGTCCTTCCCCATCATTTCACAGCAGAGCGTAAGGTCCAGAGAAGCAAGATCAACACTCGAGGATCATACATGGACACCCACGTCAGAGCACGTATGGATGCTGTCAGGTCAATGGCATATACGGCATGATCTTGGCAAAACTTGTACATCACCATGTGATCTGAATTAACTTTAATTTTTTAAATTATGGAGAATTATTTAAGAACTGAAGGCCATACTGGTGAACTAGCTCCTTTTTTATCATCTTGCTTCTGAAACCAAGATGAACTCTGCAGTGAGGATGAAAATACAATTAGAGTTCACAGCCAGAGCTGCTTTGCAGAACAGCATTAAAATGATCAAAAGCTGGCTCCACTGTGCACTTTTAAGAAAATAAAATGTAGCATTTTACTTACACTTCCTTTCTGAAAAATTTTATGAATCTTTAAGCACATGGCAAATAACAGCTAAGAAAACTCATTAAGCCAAGTCACTTTTGGTCTTAACAAAAATGAAGTTAGCAAATTTGAGCTTCCTCAGACAATCCGTATTTTAAAATGCAACTTTTAAAGAGAAAATACCTTTTAGCTATGTGACAGAATCTATAATTACATTGCTTCTATTTTATTTAACTGAAACGACCAACCAAGCCTCAAATGTCCCTTTAAAATGACTTCATTTTCCTTCATAGAAGGAAAGCAGATTTAATAATCTGAATGTGGAGTGCCTAGAGTTTAAGTTTAAATCAAGTGTGATGATATAAAAGGTGAAATACTTTTGTTCTCCTAGTAAATACAGTATAATAATAAAAATGGAGTAACTGCTTTACATAGTAATCCTCAAATAACAGTTCCTGACTTGGAATTCTTATGGAAAATAAGGCACAGCTCCCTAAAATTTATAGTGCCTACAAAGGATACAGACAAGTAACCCTGTAAGTGATTTTTTAAGTTTTATAGTTTTTCAAGTTTTTATAATTTTTTAAGACTAGAAATAGGGTGTTACTACAGTTTTGCTAATGAGTCATATTCAGTATTCAACTGAGAAATCTGGCTGCCACGCTATATGTTATAACCTTAGGAAGCTCTCACTGGGTGTATGCAGATCCTCACAATCCCTGGAATTTTGGGGAAGGACCCACCCTTCACCAGTTTCATCAACGTGGCCTTAAACTGGCTGTGTATCCACCCGTTGCTGTCTTTGGTTTTTAACTAGGATTGCTAATGGTTTACTTATCAGCATCAGTTCAGTCTGTTGTGAGGTTCTCTTGATTGGCCCTCCTTTTTACAGTAAATAACGTCTATGCAAAGTATGTTTTGCTAACGATTTTCCAGTATCTGTTATGGCTCCAATATGAATCATACATATACTTACTGCTCAAGTGATTATATATATATATATATCCTCCCTCAAGTGTGCTTCTACTATGGCTTTTCGTTATGATTACTGAACTTTTTTTCCCCACAGAAAAACAGAATTGGGTTGAGGTAGAGGGGATGTGGGACTCTTCCCTCAACCTAACTTGGATGCAGTCAGAAAAGTTTGTGAGCCACTTGTTTTCAGTGACAAAGGAAGATTATTCAACTTTAATAAACAGATGTAGGGGGAAAAAAAATCACCACACACAACCAAAAGGAAATATTTGGAAAGCCAAAGAGCGCACTGAGGTTACCCCAGGTATGTGGTTCCCAGACTGGCAACCTCAGCTCATGGATATTTAAGGTCCCACCCTAGACCAACTAATTTGGGGTTGGGGTGGCGCTGGGCAATATATTTTAACAACCCCGTTTCCAGGTGATTCTGGTGCATGTGAAAGTTTGAGAACCATTGTGCTAGCTTATACAGCTGACGCTGAAAATAAATCATGGTTCTCAAATGATCACAAAAGTTGTGTTCTTGAAGGAAGCAAAGGGAATGATTCTTTAATTTAAAAATAGATAAGCCTTAGTAAGTATAGTATGCCTTTCCCTCTTCATTGCTTTACACTGTAAGTCTACCCCAGGCAGAGTTCCATTACTTCTGGTTTTCACAAGAGAAATGAAATAAGAATGTTTAAAAGTCACATATACACACTATTAAATATCTCGGCTATCTTAGAAAGCTTAGGTAATTTAGGGTAGCACAACACATTTCATAGAAGCTCAGCAGACAATCATGAATTAAATAAAATAAATTCAGTTGGGTGTGTAAGTGAAGTCCAAAATGCTAAAAGAAATTCAGCTTAAAAAATAATCCCTAAAAAAAAAAAAAAAATCCCTGTGGGAGATCCAGTCTTCCACAGGGGTTGTTTTTCTAACTATTTTGCTGTCATTTGCAAACTTTATCCTCATTTAAGGCAGATACCATGTTCTTCATGGGGTGTACAGGAAGTAGTATGTATTCATACAATTGTATCTGTATGGCAGTTGGGTGGGTTTTACAGACTGTAAAATAAAATGCTGCCAGTCTAATAAACCCGTGATACTTGTTTTTAAGGAGTTTCCTAAGTATATCCAGTCACTAAATACCACAGTCTAAACAGAAGTAATTTCTCTAAGGATTCATTCACCTTTGTGACAGACCAATTACAGCAAAACTTGTACCAATTTTTATCTTCAAAGATCCATTTATCCTGCTTAAAGTTTCTATAAAGTGAACAAACTTCCACAATATCAGTTTTTTCAACTGCATTTCTGAATTACTGTATGAAAAACCTAAACTTTTGATTTGTAAATCAAGGATCATGTCATGTCTCCAACAAAACATTGTTACATTTGGAATAAAATTCAAACTCCTTAACACATTATTGACCACAGGCAGAAACTATAACTGTGGCCAGTGGTTTGTTATGTACGTGAATACTGAAACGTCTCTGGTCAATACCGTTCAGATAATCAAAGACATATTTAATACATCTCTGGTCAGTAAGCTGTCAGCATGGCATACCAGTCTCCATTGTTTAGCCTTTGCTGGTCTCTCCTTCCTGATCCTGATGCCTGTCTTGTTGCAATTCAGGAACATGTCAAACCCTCCCCACCTTCAGAGTCTGCCACACACAGCTCTTCCTTCCAGATTCTTTCAGGTCTCAGCATAAACTTAGTCTTTTCAGGAAGGCCTGGCCACTCTATCTCAATGGATGTACTCTGTCATTCCCTGCTCCCATTCATTTCCCTCATAGCCCTTCCAGAATTTATATTCATTATTGGTTTTTTACTCTGTGTTTCTACCCCCAACCCACTGGATGATAAGTTATAGGAGGGTAGGACTGGAGTTGGATTTGCTCACTAGTATCTACCTAGTACAGTGTCTGACATAGAACAGGTGATCAGGAAATAGGACTGAACAAATAAAGCGACAAAATACAGTCTTTAAAGAAAAAAGACAAGAGTCTGAGTCTATCTCTATGCTTCCATAAACAGTAACAGACATAGTCCTAAATCGTACTGAAGTCTCCTACATTCTTAAATTCTTCAGAGCTCATCTGGGGACAGTTATCAGAGGGATACCTACTCTTACACCCTTGACTGAAGAACACTCCTCCTCCAACTGAGAAGGCGGTATTTCAGGGTCAAATAGCCCTTACGTGAGTCCATAGCAGCTACCCTCACGTCTAAGATTACCTGCCTATTCCCTTCAGATGTATTACTGTCTCTAAAGGAAGAGGCTCAAGAGTTGATATATTTCTATATGTATTAACAAGGGGAAAGGTTTCTTAGTAACCTTTGAAGTGTATGACTTTTTCCTCTTTGAGCCTGCTTTTTCACTCTTTCTTTTGCCTTTTCCATCTTCCTCTACTCTGTCGCCTTCTTCCTCACTGCTTGCATCAGCGGTATTCCCGCCTTCTCCCTCGGTTTCTGAAGAGCTCTGCTGCTGAATTGCCTAAGAAAAAAATAAAATATTAGCTAATTACATTTTGAAAAATAGCAAAGATCGTAGACTGCAAAAACAATCATTCTATTTTAATTAGAAAAAGTTCAGCTTACTCTAGATTTTCAAAATAAAGGGCTGTCAACTTCAATTTTCCAGTGACCACTTGACATGAACCCTCTTAGAGTAACAGAATTACAGGCATACCTGGGAGATATTTTAGGTTCAGTTCCAGACCACCACAATAAAGCAAATATCACAAAAAGGCAAGTCACATGAATTTTTTGGTTCCTCAATGCATATAAAAATTATGCTTATATCATACTGTAGTCTATTAAATTTATAGTAGCATTATGTCTAAAAAACTATGTATATACCTTAAAGATATTTTACTGCTAAAAAATGCTAATCATCATCTGAGCCTTCAGTGGGTCCTAACCTTTTCGCTGATGGAGGGTCAGTCACGTAGATGGCTACTGACTGATCAGTGTGGTGGTTGAAGGTTGGAGTGGCTCTGGCAACTTAAAGACAACGACATGGCAGTATCAGGTGACTCTGCCTCTTACGAATGAGTTCTCTGTAGCAGGCAACGCTGTTTGACAGCATTTTAGCCACCACAGAATTTTTTTCAAAACTGGAGTCAATCCTCTCAAACCTTGTCACTGCTCTATCAACTAAGTTTATGTAATATTCTGAATCCTTTGTTGTCACATCAACAGCCTTCACAACATCTTTACCAGGAATAGCTTTCATCTCAAGAAACGACACTCTGTTCATCTGTAACAAGCAATTCCTTATCCATTCAAGTATTAACAGCAGACTGCAACAGTGAAATTGTATCTCCAGGCTCTGCTTCTAACTCTAATTCTCTTGCCATTTCCACCACATCTGCAGTTACTTCCTCCAGTGAAGTCTTGAAGCCCTCTAAGTCATCCATGAGGGTTGGAATCCACTTCTTTCAGATTCCTCTTAATGTTGATATTCTGACCTCTTTCTTTGAATCATAAATGTTGTTAATGGCATTTAGAATGGTGAATCCTTTCTAGAAGGTTTTCAATCAACTTTTCCCCATATCTGTAAGAGGAGTCACCAACTATGGCCACTATAGCTTTATAAGATGTATTTCTTAGATAATAAGACTTTAAAGTCTAAATTCCTCCTTGATCCATGGACTGCAGATGGATATGGTGTTAGCAGGCAGGAAAACAACACTAATCTGATGGTACATCTCTATCAGAGCTTGTGGGTGGCCTGATGCACTGTCAATAAGCATGAATATTTTCAAAGGAATCTTTTTTTCTGAGCAGTAGTTCTCAAGAGTGGCCTTAAAAATATTCAGTAAAGCATGTGGTCAGTACATGGTGCTGTCATCTAGGTTTCGGTGTTCCATTTATAAAACACAGGCAGAGTAGATTCAGCACGATCTTTAAAGACTCTAGGATTTCCAGAATGGTCAATGAGCACTGGCTTCAACTTAAAGCCACCAGTTGAATTAGCCTCTAACAAGAGTCAGGCTATCTTTTGAAGCTAAGTCAGCAGAAGAAGTCTCTTCTCTAGCTATGGAAGTCCTAGGGGGCACCTTCCAATAGAAGGCTGTGTCATTTACACCAAAAAATCTGTTGTTTAGTGTAGCCACCTTCATGACGCACCTTAGCCAGAGCTTCTGGATCACCTGCTGCAGCTTCTGTATCAGCTCTTGCTGCTTCACTTTGCACTTTTATGTTATAGAAACAGCTTTTTCCTTAAGCCTCTGGCACCAACCTCTACTAGCTTCACACTTTTCATCTACAGCCTCCTCACCCTTCTCAGCCTTCACAGAATTGAAGAGAGTTAGGCCTTGCTCTGGATTAGGCTCTGGCTGAAGGGAATCTTGTGACTGGTTTCATCTTCAATCCAGACCACTCAAACCTTCTCCATAGCAGCAATAAGGCTGTTTCACTTTCTTATTATTCATGCATTCACCAGAGTGGTACTCTTAATTTCTTTCAAGAACATTTTCTTTGCATTCACAACTTGGCTAACTGTTTGGCTCCAAGAGGCCTAGCTTTAGGCCCATGACTTCCTTAGTTTCTAAGGTGAATCATTTCTAGCTTTTGATTAAAAGTGAGAGACTTGACTCTTCCTTTCACCTGAATACTTAGATGCCACTGCAGGGTCATTAACTGGCCTAACTTCAATATTGTGTCTCACAGGGTGGCTGAAGGAGAGGGAGGGAGACAGGGGAACGGCTCATCAGTGGAGCACTCAGAACACACACAACATGAACACATACACATCAGTTAAGTTCATCGTCTTATATGGGTGGGGTTTGTGACATCCCAAAACAATTATAATGGTAATATCAAAGATCATTGGATACTATTAACAAATAGAAGAATAATGAAAAAGTTTGAAATACTGAGAGAATTACCAAAATAAGAAGCCAAGACACAAGGTGAGCAAGGGCTGGTGGAAAAACAAGGTCAACAGACTTGCTCAAAGCAGGGTTGCCACAAACCTTCGATTTGTAAAAAATGCACTATCTGTGAAGTGCAACATAGCAATGTATGCCTGAACATTTAATCCAAAGTGCGACTGGAGCAAGACAGAATTCTGACTTCAGATCGGTGGTGGGTAATTGTTAATACAAAGGACACACAAGAAAGATTGAAAAAAGAGTTAAAATTAAAAAATGAGATACAGCAAGTGATAATGAAGTAAACTGTCACCTGGTATCCAGTAAACTTTACTCCTGGGTTATTTTCTATTTCCCACAATCCTTCATTAAATCCTTTCCGTTTGTTTGATTTTCCAAACTTGTCTTTGTATTCCTTGTAAGGGAAGAGGTCTTTGGGACCTAGAAAAGCACTGCAGAGACACATCAGAAAGAGATTTGACATCTGACCTTCAAATGTAAGGTATTTTTAATATCAACTCAGGTGTCAGAGCATATCTTAGTATATAAATTGTAAGTATGTATAAACTCTCTGAGTTAGGCACATATCACAAGATGTTTTGCACACATAATTCAAGGTAGAAAAAAATGGACAGCTAGGTATACAGGCCAGCAACACTGACTGTGTTGCTTTGATTTTAAATTACTAATTTCTTTTTTGTTTTGAAATTGATTTTTAGTTAAACAAGTAGTTTTAAAGATGTCTACTTTGACCACTTAAATCATCTTACACTAAGACTTATATATGCTAATCTTCCATAGGTAAGGGGTGTAAAAACATAAACAGTGGAGTAAAAAATGATTCTAACTCTATATGCCACATTAGTATATTTATTATTTCTATAAATTAAAAAATCATTAGTGTTTAATGAGGCATTAGACAAGAAAAAAATTAGAAGTGGCAAACTAGATAGAATCATCCAATTTAAACCTAATCTTAAATTAGTCATAATTATGAAAAGAAAATGAGAATAAATCCTGAGGCTGGCCTAGAGATCCAAGCATTTAAACTAAAGTCTTCAGCATTACTGTCTATGACATTAATCTGGCAGATGACACAGTGGGGCCCACAGCCTGGCTGAGATGCATTTCAAACTGAGACTCATTTATTCACATTTTACTCAACATCTCTAAAGTGTCAGCTGTTCTAGAGGCGCTCGGCGTTCTTCAGGGAACAAAAAGATGAACATCTCTGCCCTCATAGAGCATACATTCTAGTAGCAAGGGTAGGAATCTAGACAATAGAAAAGATAAATAAAATATAGTACCATGTGCTAAAAATAAATAAATCTATTGATGACGCAGAAAAAGGGGATAGTAAGGACTGGGATGGATTTTAACAGTTTTAGAAATACAGATCAAGAGGGAAGGCCTCACTGAAAAGGGAACATCCAAGAACTGAAGAGGGTGAAGAAGGGACCCATGTGGTTATTTGGGGAAGAGGAGAGCAAGTTGAAGGAAGAGCAAGTATAAAAGGCCCTGAGGTGGAAGAATGCCTAATGTATCTGGAGTGAAATGAGTGAAGAGAGAGTTGTGAGACGAGGTCAGAAAGGTACCAGTATGGGCGCACGATCGTGTTGGGGCTTTGAGGCCACTATAAAGGCTTTGAGTCAGATGGGAAGCCATTAACGGTTCTGAGTGTGACAATTTGTGTTTTAAAAGGGTCACTCTGGCTGTGCTGAAAACACACTGAAGGTCTGGGTACTAGGGCAGAAGTGGAGAGACTAATTAGAGGCTACTGAAGTAACAATGGTGACTAGGACCAGGGTGTTGGTGAGAGGTGGCTGGATTCTGAATTCACTCTCCATTAAGAGCCAAGGTGATTTGCTGATGAGTCGCATATGGCATGTGAGAGGGTGGAACTGAGGCTATCTCCAATGATATGGGCTTCCCAGGTGGCTCAGTGGTTAAGAATCCACCTGCCAATGCAGGAGATGCCGGGTCGATCTCTGGGTCGGGAAGATCTCCTGGCGAAGGAAATGGCAACCCAGTCCAGTATTCTTGCCTGGGAAATCTCAGGGACAGAGAAACATGGTGTGCTACAGTCCATGGGCTCAAAGAGTCGGACATGACTGAGCACGCACACACACCTGCCAAGGATACAGACTGAGAAATTAGAAGAATGGACTTAATATACTGAAACGCAAGATTTTTGAGAGAACAAGATTTGAAGGTGACACGTTCAGTTCTGGATGTTAAATCTGAAAACCTAGTTAGATATCCCAGTGAAGATGTCAAGTAGGCAACTGGGCAGGTGATCTGGAATTCAGGGAAAACGTCTGTGCTAGAGGTGTGTATTTAGAATTTATCAGCAGAAGTGATATTGAAAGCTTTGAGACAATGGGTTAACAGTTAACTGTTGATTTTATAAATTCCATTTTCTGACTGGATCTTAGTACTGGTCCCTTCCTTACACTGCCCAGCTGATCAAGAATTCAAGTTGATAAAATCACCCAAGCATGCTTTCTGACCCCAATCACCACATCTTCTTTGGTTGTTCAACTTTAACTGTTCAGCATGATTGCATTTCACTGCATCCAGCGATAGTTTATTAGGTTACTGGACATTTTAATCAAACTGAGCATGAGAAGGACATGTGACTGGGTCTGGTGATTTCACTTGCAGAGCAATTTGACATGAATTATTAGACTACAGCTTTTGACCTTTCTCCAGTCGTCCTTGACTCTAGGTATAGGAATTAACTGTGGGCTAAGCTGCCTGAGGTTCATGTCAGCTATTGATGCTAACCAGAGCCTGTCTGTACTTTATGCCACAGGAGCCAGGGTTAATGATTCAACTGGCCATGTGAGCTATTGCCAGAAAGAGGGACATTGATTGAATGAGCTATTCTAAAACAAATTCTTATTTTTGATAGATGATCTCGGGTTTTTCTGGTTTACAGATAATTCCACAAATCAAATCTCCTTTCAATTGGTTAACTTTGCTGTATGTTTTATAAATTTTAAAGGGTAGACCAGAAAATAAAATTGTTCAAAGTAATATGCTCTACGAATGTTATTTTTTTTTCCTGGCAAAGGCTGCCTTAAGAATTATCCAGACTAAAACTACAGGGGTAGAGTTATATGTGGCAGAATAAATTTGGGCTCCAATCTCCTGTCTGTCTGAGCAACAGATTCACAGCCATGTTCCAAGAATTCTGGCTCTGCCTGGGGGGTGCTCCTGCTGATAGTTTTCTTGTTAAATTCCTCGCTTTTCACATACTTTCCCCCCACTGCATTTATTTCATTGAATCAATTTCAATTCATTCAATGGCTATTTTTGAAAACATCTGCCATAAGCCAGGCACTGTGCACAGCACTGTGTATACAGGGCTTAGCAACATTCACATAATCTCTGCCTTCATAGAGAGACTGAGTATTAGGCACTTGCCAGGGCATATAATCTCAGGTTCAAGGACACCCAATACCTAGTAAATGATCAGCTGAAACAATCTTGTAACAATTTTTCTGAAGTTCACTGTCCTCTAGATGTTTTAAAATCTACTCCTGGATGATCAAACCAGCAGAAAATTCACAAATGGACCGTAACACACTGCTCCTTGGTAGAAATTCTTTTACTGAATTGAGACTTGGAATTATGCCACTGACTTATATTAAGGATGCTACAAGAAAGAGCTCCATATAATCCTTCATACTGTTCCCTGGAATGATTCTGTTACATTTATTAGCAATATACCAGGTGGCAAGCTCTTAAAGGGCAATTTTTATTTCAAGTGCCTCAAAGAATACCCAGAAAATATTTACTAAGTGAATGAAAGTCATCACATAATATGAGTAAATGGGTGACTTTGGTGTATATAGTGGGAATGTAACAATCTTGCTTATTAAATTGTCTTGTTCTAGATATACAATCAGATCACTTAGAATTAAGTCCTAAAGGAAAAGCAAAATAATGTATGGACACAAAACAGAGTTAGGAATGAGGGAAATACAAAAATAGGTATCACAAAGCCCTGAGCACTTATTACTTTGGTAAAACATTTATTTCTAAGCCTCTAGCAACCTCTTCAAGGAGAAAAACGTGTTAAGTTGCATTGTCCACAAGTGTCTATTAGATAAAAACAAAACAAAGAAAAGAAAAGAAAACTAACCTCTTGAAAGAAAACATAAATGTTTCTCAGATGAAGACAAGCAAGAACCAGGACTTAAAGGGCCCTCTCCTGGCTAACTCTCTTTCGTAGGAGAATAAGGAAGATGTAAGGGTGCGAGAAACAGCAAAGTAAGGAGAAGTTCACACCTGGCTCTGCTAGCATTCACATAAACATAGGGACGGCCCTGACTTTGAAGACTTCCAAGATTTCATCATAGTTTTTAGCTTTTGCTCCCATTTGCAACTCCTATTCCATTTGTGTCCTTGTTGTAAACAACCATATGTGTTCTCAGTGTGTCAAGGTTGCCTACTGTTCCCTAGTACCCATGACCATCTTCTTCCTTTTAATGGATTACTCCTCCCAATTTGTTTCCCAACAGGGCTGCCTGGCTAGAGACCATGTTTCCAGCTTCCTTACAGCTTGATATGGCCTGATGACTGACCAAGTTCTTGTCACTGGAATAAACAAAAGTATAAGTGACATATCTGGAAGATGCATGGGGGCTGCTGAGCCAGTTTTTGCTTTTTTGTTCATTTTTCAAAATAAGCAGACAAGACCAATACCCCCATGGAATGGCAGAACAACACAATAGAAGAAACCTGGGTCCCTGGAACAGAGCTGACTACCCACCTTGATGTATCTGCCTCTCTCTGGTTGTTTCAAAAAAAAAAAAATAGTAAACTCCTATATTATTTGAGACACTGTATTTTCAGTTTCCTTTATTCAACAGTTTAACCTGTACTAAGTGACCAACAGAATTATGAAAACTTACAAAGGTGGTATGTTTCCTTCAGAGACTGACAAACTGTGAAGAGGCCCGAGAGACTGTGAAATATGAATGGAAGACATATGTTTCTAGCAGGGAAACATACACGAGCTACAAGAGAAATGACTGGAAATGCTAAGGAAGCCACCCTAGGACTGAGAAGTATCCTAAAAGAAACTTCTGGGTCATGCCCAACATTTAAGCAGAAACAAATGACATTAAAAAGCAAAATAAATGAAAAATCTTGAGATTAAGAAAAGATAGATTACCTTTGTAATTTTATATAAGTGGTTATAATGATTTTAAAAGCATATAAAATAATATAAAGTGATTGTTAACAACATATGTCATCTAGCAGAATCAAATCAGAACTGTTGAAAATTTATGTTGTTTTGTTGACTTACGTTTCGTGGGTGCCAAAAAAGAAGATAGGGTATTTATTGGCTGGAGGCTTCACAGCTCCCTCTGGGAGTTCATCGATCTGTTAAAAATAAAATCAGGTTAAATAGCATAAACACGAACAAACACTGTCATGATAATTTATTGCTATTTTCAAAATAAAATTACTCTAATAAAAATCCCAGTCATTTTTCTTTTCCCTGAACCTTATTAAAATGATTCTGGAGGTCATATTGACACATCATATGGAGAGTAACTCTGTGAACTGATGGTAACCATTATGGCAACACATAATCAGGAGCCAAAACTACTCACTTCCTTCAGCTCAATAGAATTACACTTGGGAATCTGTCCTGGTGAAGTAATACAAGAGAATAACAAAGAAACAAAAAAGATGCACTTTGGGGGGATAGCAGCAAATTTTTACACATACACACACACTCCCTAGAAACATAAGCATTACAAAATATGATAATTATGGAAAATTAACAAAATATTATATAGTGGCTAAAAGGTATCTCTTGCCTGGACTACTACAAGTAGTAGTAGTCTTGTAGTCTACTACAAGACTCTCCCCACAAGGTGAAGTTGGAACCATGTTTTTAAAAGCATATTCAATTGCGTCAAATCCTTTAACAGCTTCTCAGAGCTGTGCACCTGAAACCTCTGAGACTTTTTAAAGGTAAACATCATCAGTCTTCCCCAGATCCATCAGTTCTTACATAACAGCTGAGTTTGAGAACTTCCAAACTCTTTAGAATGCTACATATAGACCCATTATTTCCTAGAATGTTTCAAGAAGTGGTCCTTGACTTCTAAATCTCCATCTGCAACCCCCGCCTTTCTTTTGAACTCCAGGCTTGAATTTATAAATACCTTCAAACCATTTTCATTTATAGGTCCTGCAAGCAGCTTAAAATTAAGACAAGGCTATGAATAGGAGAAGAGACATACTTGTAGTTTATAGAGCAAGGAAGTGTCTGGTATCCAGTGTCTTGAAGAAATCTAAGGCCTTCTTAACTAACATATGGCAACAGCCTGATGATTACTAAATATCACAACTTCATCTCTGAACTGAATGAACCATGTGTCACAGAACAGATGTTCTGGCATACTGACAGAAGATGGACTTTGAGTCTAGAAACGTGTAATTAAGTCTGGCTTCTGACTTAAACTGATAGAGAAAACATCACTTAATATTAGACTTTCACATCTGCAAAATGAGATGGTTGTACTAGGTAACCTCTAGGTTTCCTTCAAGTCCTGAGATCCCATGCCTTGTCTAGAACTGAACTAATTTTCTCTGAATTTGTTTTGTTTCCTGTCTCATGGATTGGCACACTCAGTTACCAAGAAAGAAACCTTTATCTTTTTATTATTTCCTCAAGCACTATGTTCAGTTTTTCATCAACTTCTCCAATTTGGCTCCTGAAATGTCTCCAAATTGAATACCATTCCCATCACTAAATTCAGTTCCCTAAAAAAGTTCTCATGATCTTTTGACAAGGCCATAGCAGCCTTTCAAATTATCTCCTTGTCTCTTAGGCTTGCCCGTTACCTACTATACAGTGTTGGTCACTAAACTGTGTCCGACTCTTTGTGACCCTATGGACTGTAGCCCGCCAGGCTCCTCTGTCTATAGAGTTCTCCAGGGAAGAATACTGGAGTAGGTTGCCATTCCCTTCTCCAGGGGATCTGCCTGACCTAGGGGTTGAATCTGGGTCTCCTGCATCACTGGCAGATTCTTTACCATCTGAGCCACTAAGGAAGGAAGCCCACTTACTATACAACTTCTGTGTAAACCTTGTATGTTACATTTCAATACACTACCCTGTAAGGACAATTTAAAATGAATAATTTCATTCTGAATAAAACTCAATATATTTTCAGTTTTATATATATACACACACATATATTATTGTGGTAAAAAAGACTTAACATAAAATTTTCCGTATTACCCATTTTTAAACGTATAGTTCAGTAACGTTAAGACTATTCACACTGCTATGATACAGATCTCCAGAAAGTGAACATATTTTAAGAACAAAAAACAGAAATATGGAAATGCATATGTTTATGTATGTGGGGGCACTGAATTGCTAGCTGACAAAACAGTATCACATCAGGTTTTTTTTCCACTCCTGTGAGAAAACTGAAAGTGAATCTTTTTAAAAAATCTTTTAAAACTTTTCTTTCACATAAGACATAACTTGTGATTGAACTCTTCCTCTGCTGTAATGTTATGTAACTAACATCTACTGTAGAAGCTACAAACTGATAGCTCTTAGGCCCATGTCCAGCCTGAAGAAATGCTTTGTTTGGCTCATACAGTGTTTTAAAAATACTGAATTAGTTGTCAACAGTTTAATACTGGAAGATTCATTATTAAAATCCAGAGTAATAGCTTCTGTGGAAAAAATACTGAAGACAGGGCTGAGCAACACTAAGCCTGATTCCCACAAGGCAACAATCAGCTGAAGATGATCGAGCTGCCTGCAGACAAGGTCTGCTCTCTCAGGTGTAACCTGTCTACCTTTCTCCAGGTGATCCTTTAGGTGCCTGCTTCCCTTATTTATATGACTTGCTTGGCCTCTGAATATCTGAGTTCATGCCTCCTGTGATAAACAGTGTCAAGACAGCGGCTTTATCATCACTCTGGTTCCCTCAAAAAGGTGTTAAAAGTTGACATGCACTCACTGTATTTTATTGAGAGTCTCTGTTCTGAAAATTACGCATTGACAGTTTTGGAATTATACCGAGCTGTTCAAGTGGATATACCTTCTTGATCTAATTAAAGAGTGCACCTCTGAGGCACTGGTTTTTGTGTTTGTTTTGGCTTCTAGAGTGAATACTTATCTTCAGTTGTTGTTGTTCAGTCACTAAGTTGTGTCTGACTCTTTGCAACCCCACGGACATAGCACGCCAGGCTTCCTTGTCCTTCACCATCTCCTGGAGTTTACTCAAACTCATGTCCATTGAGTCAGTGATGCCATCCACCTGTCTCGTCCTCTGTCGCCCCCTTCTCCTCCTGCCCTCAGTCTTACCCAGCATCAGGGTTTTTCTCAATGAGTTGGCTCTTCACATTAGGTGGCCAAAGTACCGGAGCTTCTGTTTTTCTACTGTTTCTGCTTTCCTGAATTTTATTTTCACTTTTATTTCTGGTTCTTGGCTATGTTCAGTTCTGATTCTGGTTTGCACATAGCCAGTGTTATTCCCCCATAATAGGAGGCTGGGGATCTAGTTTCTTTTTGGTATGACAGGGCAAATAATCTGGTACAACAGTCTTCTGGTTGTAGAAGAATAAGTCCTGCTTTTACTGGAAAGAAGAAAAGCCCTTTGAGATCCAGATCAGTTAAGTGTATGAATTTAGTGCGTCCTTTAACCTGCAGCTGAAGCTGTAGACCTGAAGCTGAGGCCTCTGTGTGTCTATACTCGAAAGAGTCTTTACCCTTCCTTGCATGAGTTTGAAAGATTTTCCTTTTTCTAGGAAGGGTATTAACAAATTAGATATAAATTTCTTAAAATGAAAGAGTTTTGTTTTTATTGAGTTATAGATACTAATAAGATTACAAAAATCTAATATAAAGGAACATAACAATCCTCAAGAAATTAAAAAAGTGAACGCAGAGTACTTCTTGTT
>NW_011489876.1:1315566-1340772 GCF_000754665.1 Bison bison bison | reverse complement strand
TCTTGTTATTGTTCTTTGTTTGTCTGCTCTGCTCGCTGAAGAGACACTTCGGGGAGGTCAGGCAGAAACTGAGACTGTCCCTTGGGCCCGAGGAGGTGGGGCCTGGAGGGAGGGGCCTCATGTTTCCTAGGAAACTTGTTCTCGGAGTCTCATCTCTGGGCCCTCGCCATCAATACCACCTGAGGACTCAGGAGAAATGTGACTTCTCAGTCCACAACCCAGGCCAACTGACTCAGACACCTTGCGGGTTAGGCCCAAGAATCAGTGTTTTAAGAACCTCCAGCTACGCACACTTGGGTGCATGCGTTCTTTCAGACTACATTTTTCTCTGGAATATATGCCCAAGAGTGGGACTAGGGTCACATGGCAGCTCTATGTTTAGACCTTTAAGGAGCCTTCATACTGTTCTCCAGAGGGGCTGCACCAAATCATATTCCCACCAAAAATGTAGAGGGGCTCCCTAGCTGTTTCAGAGGTTAATGATAAGACATTCCACCCTCCTGCTGGGAGTCCTCAAGATGAGCCACCTTTGTTTCCTATGACTAACTAAGTTTGCTTAAATCTGCAGCAGTTTTGCACTGAGACTGCAAAATTGCATCAGTGCACATTTATTTGCCTAATACTTTAAAAAAAGTATAAAATGTACATAAAATTCTCAATCTTTTAAAGGAGTGCTGCTGCTGCTGCTGCTGCTAAGTCACTTCAGTCGTGTCCGACTCTGTGCAACCCCAGAGACGACACCCCACCAGGCTCCCCCGTCCCTGGGATTCTCCAGGCAAGAACACTGGAGTGGGTTGCCATTTCCTTCTCCACTATATTAAATGTGGTGGCCTCTTAAGGGAAAACACCCTTCTCACAAGAATATTTTTATACATGAATCCAAATTTAAGTAATCAAAGTGAATCTTTGAACAAATCAGACTGGTTTACAATTCTGGTTTAAAAACAACTATTTGTCTTTATCTGGATTTAATCATTGCAGAGTGTAACATAAGTAAATAAAAAAATAATAAAATTGGGGTTTCTCATGAAGATACTAATTTACATCTGAACTTAAAAGAGACTACTGATAAGCTAGTATTACTTCCATATAATGTTTAGGAGTAAGGAAAATGTAAACTTAAATTACAATTCTGACAAACTTTCCTGTATCAACAGTAATTATATTCTGTGGGATGTTAAGATCAAACACAGTTTCCAATGGTAAACTTTAAGACCTCGGACTAATAACTAAATTAATTAAAGGATAATCTCTGCATCTTTGAATAATTCCTAAGATAGAATGCTGAAACGACTGGTCAGCAAGTATGACCAGCAACTGCATGCTCAGTTGCTCAGCCACGTCTGACTTTGTGACCCCATGGGCTGTGGCATACCAGGCTTCTCTGTACATGGGGTTCTCCAATCAAGAATACTGAAATGGGTTGCCATGCCCTCCTTCAGGGGATCTGCCCAACCCAGGGATCGAACCCATACCTCTTATGTCTCCTGAGTTGGCAGGCAGGTTCTAGTGCCACATGGGAAACCTTCAGCAAGTGTAGTTTTAACAAATATATGACTTTTAACTTTTAAATGTACTGGAAAGGATATATGTATTATGTGTATCCATGAGCTTTTCTGGTTTGTTAAAACACTTGTATGTGACAAATTTCTCAGCTTCTCTGTGAAATAGGAGTTACTGTGGTTAAATTATAATATGGAGATTGAGACTATACTAAGAGCAACAGTGACAAGAAGTAGAACCATGTATGCAAAGGTAATGAATGGCATAAGCTCTTGTTTATTAATGGGAAAAGTTAGTCCTGTACTTGAAGTTAAGTATCTAGGTTGTACCATAGTGTGAAAGAGGACAAATCTGGATACTGAAAGCTGTAGATTTGTAAAAAGGGAAATTTACTTGCCCTGGACAACACTAACTGCGAATACTAGTCTAAAAATATGCAATGAAATGTTAAAATTTTGCCAAAGCTGGCTCAGTTTTGATGGATTTACTTGTAATATTAAAAAGTGAAAGCTTATAAATCCATTAATGTCAAGTACTTATTAATATAAAACCAGAATTTGGTTTTCTCTGTTAAAATAACAAATTGGTCTTGGAATACTCTGTTTGTAACAAAATATGGCAAAACCTGAATACTCTGCATAGACAGTCATATCTCACTAGAGTAACTTCCTGGACTTTGTGCTCTTTCCTACCCTTAAATTTTGCTTAAAAAAACAAAACAAAACAATAGAAGTTCCTTGCTAAAGAGTTAAAGTTCTTTAAAAAAAAAAAAAAAGGAGGGTCATAATCTTCAATGCTAATTTATTTAAAACATTATGTTGTTACTATGACTAAGTTATTATTCATTACCCTCAGATATCTAAGCTCCAGTCTTAATCAAGCTATGAAGTTTGATAATTCTGTGATGCTACTGAGTTCATAGCACTCACTGGGAAACAAATAATTTGGTTCAGACTGTGGTATAAGACTGCAAATTCAATACTATGTGCTGCCTCAACATTCTGTAACACTGGGATGGTTCTGAATGGCCTACCCACAACTTCTCTTCCTCATTCTGCTCTGTGGACAAGGTCCCTTGGTCAAAAAATCCTCCTCATCAGAGGGACCAAGCACAGTTTCTTTCTATCCCTAATTAGCAGGTTTTGGTTCCCTTGTAGCCTCCGAATTTTTCAAACAAGACAATCACACCCTCCTGTGGGAACCCCACTCTCTTGATACTACAAAACCTGCCTCCCATTGCCCCAGCTGCTTCTGAGGGAACCTCTAGGACACCTTGCATGGCATGCAGTGTCTTCCTCCTCTGGGAGTGAATTTACGGAATTAATAAATAGTTGGCTATCTTACCTGTCTAGTGTTTTGTGTGAACCATTACCAAAAACATATGTGGGGAACTGTCTGTCATCAATAGATTGAATAGGAAGTGATCCAAATACAAATAGGCACCAACATCAGGGGAATCTCATCAGAATGCTGGAGTAAGAGGTTCCACACAGTGGTACCTTAGAGGTTTCAGGTACTATAGCAGTCCAGATGGTAGCTGGGGGTGGGGTTGAATGGAAGATAAGAAGTCTTGAGGTCCAGAGGGCTAGGCAAAGACACCAAGGTCCCTCCCTTGGCAGTGTCTCTTCTCTCAGAAAAGCTCATGATCCATTCATAAACTTACTTTGTTCAAATGTCTACTCATGTAGCACTGCATCAGAAGATTTTCCCCTTACAACCCAACTTAAAATAGTACCTCTTACCCTGTCATTCTCTATTCTTTTATTCTGCTTTATTTTTATTTTAAGAATTCCCCTGACATTGAGTATATGTTGTATCTTCACATTAGAATATAATCTCTGTGAGAGGGAAACTTGGTTTTGTTCACCACAATAGCTCTACTGCCTAAAGCAGCACCTGATGCTGGGTGGGAGCATAATAAATATTCCTCGAGGACCAAGGTTTCCTTACTCACTCAGGATCTGAGGAAGCCCTACCTACACTTGCACATAGAGAGAATCAGTAACCCTGGCTGTGAAGGAGAAGAGAACTGTACATCACAGAACACTTTCAATAACATTACTAAGAAAAACTATTTTAAGGTTACAGTATAACTAAGGAATCTCTATGCTTAAGAAAAGAAAATGAGTACAAACATCTTGTCTCTTTGAATATGTCAGTAAGAAGAACTGTGGGGGCCAGCTGACTAAGAATGTGGAGAAATAAAAAGCCCATTTTACCTATCAAAGTTTATGAAGTGAGTTTAAATTACAGAGGGGAAAAAAAGCTTGTGATCTTATTATAAAATGGTTTCAGGTAAAGAGAAGTCTACAAACAAGTCAACAAATTCACTGTAGGGGAAGAAAGCACAGTATGGAAAAAGGAAATGTGTACAAGAGGACAGGAAGAGAATTTTAAAAATTTGAGTATATTTGAATTAACAAACAGGTAATTGATCATCTTAATATCTGAAAATAATACTTTCTTAGAAGGACCCCAAGCATGATAAGGAAATAACTTGCAATATAACAGTTCAAAAAATCTGTTGAAAACCAGTCCCTAATTATCTTCAAGAATATAAAACCATTACTTGTTAGTTGACAGAGTGATCTCACACTAAAAGACAATTTGCTTTTCACTCCATAAAACTTTGAAAAACCTTGCCATTTTCATCTTTTAAAAATTTCAAGTAATTCTGAGAGGTCACAGTATACTTAGAATGCAGTGCTTTTACTGTAGGCTTTATGTAGGGGGCAGGCCAGATGACTTATTGAGGTGCCATGTTGGTATGTGACATTGCGGATTCTGAAGGAGCATACATGGGGCATTAATACATTTCACAGTGCACCTGCAGAGAGCCAGCTGGACAACTGGAAGAACTCAGGCTGAACAATAAAGAGCGAGGGATGTGGCTTATGATCTTCATATAAGATCTTTATCTGTAGTGCCAGATCCTTTTTAAGAAAAATTATAGCAATCATATTTTAAATGAAATGTCTGGCCCATTTCCCCCAACTTACCCTCAGTTTTTTAAGCAACTGTCCACATAGGTTCAATTTTGAAGAGGTATAAAATACTCTTTTAGGGTTTACTTTCACTTTTATTGGAATAAAATTAATATATAGTGAAATATACTGATCCTAAATGTAAATCTAATGAGATTCTGATACATGCGTATGCCCATATAAGCAGCCCCTAATCAAGTATGGAACATTTAAGTTGTCTCAGAACGTTTTCTCAGCTTCTCTACCAGTTACTTTCTGTCTACCAAGACAACTATTTTCCTGATTTCTGTCATCATAGACCAATTTCGCCTGTTTCTGAACTTATAAGTTTTAAAAAAACAATAGCAAGAAGTCTTTGGTCATTGGCTTCTTTTCTCAATGTCTTTTTGAGATGAATTCATATTATATTAGTAATATCATTCCTACATCATTCTTTTATATTCCCAAGTAGTATTCTACAGCATCTGTTCTCCAATGTAATGATGGACATTTGTACTGTTTCCAGTTCTGACTACTGTGAATGAAACTGCTATAATTATTCTTGTGACTTTTTGAGTCACATATATGCTTTTCATTTTTGTGGATCCTAGGAGAAGGATTATTGGGCAATAGTACAGGTGTATGTTTAACAACCTAAGAAACTTCCACACTGTTTCCCAAAGTGGTTATACTATTTTATAACCCCTTGAACAATACGTGAGTTCCAGCTGCTCTGCACCCTAACTCACATTTAGTGTGGCCAGTCTTTTTAATTTTAGGCATTCTGATAGATATGAAGTGGTATTTATCTTTTAACACATCAAATGGTCACAGTGCTTTACACATTTACCCAAGAGAAATGAAAGTGAAATGAAAGAGAAAGAGCAATGCAAGTTCACACAAAGATTTGTATAAGGATCTATATGGCAGCTTTACTCAGAATAGTGAATATCTGGAATAGCGCAGATATCCATCAACATGAGAATGGTTTAACAAACTGTAGTAATATTCTTACAAGCGAATATTATTCTATAATAAAAAGTACTAATCACATAGTAACATGGATGAAACTCAAAAACATTATGGTAAATGACAGAAATGTACATAAGAGAATAATACTGGAATACAGCATAAATAGAATATTACATGATTCCATTTACATGAATTTTCAGAAAAGAAAAGGCTAGTTTATGATAAAAAAAAAACAAAACAAAACCCTGAACAGTGATTACCTCTGGGGGAAGGTGGGAGTGGTGTGACTGATGGCAACAGGCATAAGAGAATTTTCTGGGGGGATGGTGTATTTCATATCTTGATAGGGGTTTGGGTTTTACAGGTGTATAAATTTGTCGTAATGCATCAAATGGAACACTTAAGATTTATGCATTTCACTGTAAGTGACTTTTTACCTCAAAAATGTAAATAAACATTAAATCCTACTTAATTACATGCATGCTGAAGTATTTAGGAATAAAACATCATAATGTACACAAATTAATTTAAAATATATAAAAATAAGATAAACGGGTGATGGATGGATAGAAATGTTTTAGAATAAAATAAAATGTTATAAAATAAAATGTTAAATGTAGATTCCAGGTGGTGGGGGTATGATGCCCACTTTTATATCAACTTTCTTTATATTTCAAAAATTTTGTAATAATATTTTGGTAAAAAGAGGCGGAGAGAGGAGAGAGGATAATGAAGGTATAACAAGTTGGTTAAAACCTTGTTTTTAAAATATGATCAACTAATATTGTTTGGACAATAAATCAATATGAGACAGGAAACTGCTGTACTTTCTTATATGCCAAGGGTTTTAAAACTGTGTACGCACTTTAGCTAAAAACAACTGAATTTAAAGAAGAAGTTTTAATCAAATAATGCCATTTGCAGCTACATGGATGGACCTAGAGATTATCATACTAAGTGAAATAAGTCAGGCAGAGAAAGATATCACATGGTATCTCTTATATGTGGAATCTATAAAACAAAGATAATTTGAGTTTTTAAAAAAAATTTACAAAACAGAAAAAGACTACAGACATTGAAAACAAATTTATGGTTACCAAAGGGAGAAAGGTAGGGGAGAGATAAATTAGAATTAGCGATTAACAGATACGCACTACTATATAGAAAATGGATAAATAATAAGGATCTCTGGTATAGCACAGGGAATGATAGTATCCTGTAACCACCTATAATGGAAAAGAATTTGGGAAAGTATATATATCCGAATCATTTTGCTGTATACCTGAAATTAACACAATATCAACTATAATCAACTATATTCCAATTAAAGTATTTTTTAAAAGTTTTAAAAACCACCAAATTGTCAATTAGAGATTGCACTTCCACCAATAATGTGTCTCTAAATCCCTGCATCTTTACTAATAATGGAGAAGATCTATTTATCTTATCTAATCTTCCATGTGAAAAATGGGGTTTTAATTTGTACTTTCTTAATTACAGATGATGCTCAGTATCCTTTCATATGCTAAAAGTTATTTGTATTATATTTCTATAAACTCCTTATTCATACCCATTTTTCTACTGGGTTGTTGTCTACTTTTGTTATTGATCATTAAAAGCTCATTTTGTCTATCTATGTGGTAGTCCTTTTCCTACCATTTGTTACATGTATTCTACCCATTTATCATATGTCTTGATTTCATCTGCAACATTTTTTTGCTAGCAGAAATTCTTAATTTTTATATAATAAAAACTATTAATCATTTCCTTTGTGACTTATGGGTTTGTATTATGCTTAAAAGGTCTTTGCTATTCCAAGATTACCCCAAAATTCTCCCATATTTCTTTTGTGACTTCACCCATTGCAAAAGGGTTCCATGATTTTTTTTTGTAAGCTAGAAATGTGCCTAACAATGAGTGTAGGGAAGTGAACACCCACCCCACATAAACAAGTACTAGGACTATAAACTGCTACAAACATTTAAGAAGCTGATATGATTGCATATGTTATAAAATGAAAACATACATACCACATGGCCTAACAATTTCACTTTTAGGAACCAATCTATCCTACAGAAATAAGAACACGAGTGAGTATACAAAGTTAAACAAACCAACATGTTCACTGAGGTTCTCCTGCCAAAGAAGAAATAATTAGCAGGCCATCAATCAGTATGCTGCTGCTGCTGCTGCTGCTGCTGCTAAGTCGCTTCAGTCATGTCCAACTCTGTGCGACCCCATAGACGGCAGCCCACCAGGCTTCCCCGTCCCTGGGATTCTCCTGGCAAGAACACTGGAGTGGGTTGCCATTTCCTTCTCCAATGCATGAAAGTGAAAAGTGAAAGTGAAGTCGCTCAGTCGTGTCCGACTCCTAACGACCCCATGGACTGCAGCCCACCAGGCTCCTCTGTCCATGGGATTTTCCAGGCAAGAGTACTGGAGTGGGGTGCCATTGCCTTCTCTGATCAATCAGTATAGGAATGGTTAAGTCAGTTACGGTGCAGTCAGGCTCTGGCACATCCATAGCCAAGATCATATGTGTTGACATGGAAAGCTAGCAGTATATCAAGGACAAGAGCAAGGAGCATGATGCAGAATAAAAATGGTAACTACATAAACCATGCATGCATGTGAATGTGTATACAAGTGGAGTAAAACATGAGGAAGGGTGCATACCAAACTATCAGTACTAGTTACCTCAATGGAATAGGCATGGTAGTGCTATAAAACTATATTTCTTCTGTAATTAGAAATAAACAAAAATATTTTTTAAGAGTAATTCAATAAAAATATTGATGCTCAAAGCATGCATGATCAAGTCTGATTTAAAAAAAATAATTGCAGAATGGAATTTCTATTAGGTAAAGACCAAATGGACAATTAAACTTCCAGACTCTGCTGAGGACGAGTTTTTCTTTAAACAGTCAGCCTCTCTGGACCAATGATAATCTTGTGTGTGTGTTCAGTCGTGTCAGACTGTTTGTGACCCCATGAACTGTAGCCCACCAGGTTTCTCTGTCCATAGGATTTCCCAGGCAAGAATACTGGGGTGGGTTGCCATTTCCTTCTCCAAGGGATCTTCCTGACCCAGGGATTAAACCCAGGTCTCTTTTGTCTCTGCATTGGCAGGTGGGTTCTTTACCACTAGCACTGCCTGGGAAGCCCCAATGAGAACTTTCTCTCATTAGATACAGAGGCACCCTTTCCCACTGCAAGGGGGGTCTGGAGTGAGTCTCCAGTTTTGAACCTGGTCTGAATTTCAAAGGATACTATAACTGTAGAATTTCAGCCTTTCCTTTCCCATTCCCCTAGAACAGAGTCTTAGCTGGTCTTCCTCTAGCTAAGTTCCCTTAATTATAAGCAAAATTTCCTACAGAACATTTTAATGGGGAGAGAATTCCCTGTTTTACTCATATCCTCCAAACCCTGTCTTCTCCATCAAAAAAATAAAAGAAAATCATTTTAAACTAAATACAGATACCTATGAATCCAATTCACAGTATCTGTACCAATTTGGGCACATCTTTTATTTTTTGTGTCAATTCACTAAGGTTTATGTTGTCAACAAAATGATATATAATATCTGCTTTTCTCCCTTAAATTCTATTTTATATGATACAAATCACTGCCACTTCTTGCTTTATTCAAACATGATATCGTCTCAATTTGGGGCTAATTACTGTCTTCTACTATTTTGTGTTAGATTGGTCTCTTATAAACACTGCATTACTTTATTGATACAAATGGAGACCATTTATGTTTGTAATATAATGTCTGGCTTTTTATGCTTCTGTTTTCTCTCTTCAAGTTTACTTTTATTACATGAATTATAACTCAAATACCTAATTTTTAATTTAAAAAGTACTTCTGATATTTCAAGAACACTATTGAAATAATATTTAACCAATAATATTAAGATGATATTTATCTATTTTAATTTGAAAAAAAAAAAAAAAGGTATTTAGTGTTCTCTTGTCTCTTCTTCCCTTTCCCAATCTTTATTAATCTTTCCTCCGTCTTTTCTCTATTATGTTTTACTGTCTGGTCTACTAAATTAGCTGCTAATCACTTTTCTTGTTATAATGACTGTAACTGTCCAAGGCAGACACCTTCAATGAAGGAGTAGGAAGAAGGCAAATCACATATCAAACAGGATATACGCTACCCGAGTGTCAGTTTCAGTTGAAGATGCAAGACATAGATAATACATTCAAAATGAGGTGAGTAATCACCATGCCAGACTCACAAAGAATGTGGGCAAAGAACCTTGTAAACTTTAGCTTCAGCACAGTAAGAAAACAAAACAAAACAAAGAAAGGCTGGAGAAGTCAAGAGAAGAGGTAGAGATTAGGAGAGGATTTTTGGAAAAAGCTTTTTTACCCCAAGTGCCTTGACCTAGGGAAAGAAGTTTCAACAAGACCCTTGGAGATCTTAAGATAAATCTTCTAGAGCTTGGGTGTCACAGGAGACTGGTGTTTGACTCAAGTTTGAGAAAGCCTGAGGAAGACTATAGAACTTCCTGGCGAGCCCCTCTGATGGCAGAATGAAATGGTTGATGACTGCACTGAGACTGGTGTGCACTCCAAGAGTTCCTTGTGGTAAGAATGCAGGTCTTCCATGGACCATTAGGTAGAGACAGTATGAGAGATGTCTTAAATCCTATCCAAGAGGGCCATCTGGAGGTGAGGGGACCACAGCAGGAAGAAGGTGGAAATGTACTGTGACAAACCCAGGGCGGAGGGACTGGACTAAGTGACTGTTCACAGGAGGTATTAATACATTTGCCTGTATCAAGAGACGTGAAGATGAGATAATCCCAGGATTACTGGTGGTAGGCTGCTTCTTAATCAGTTCCTAGTAATCCCCATTTCCTGGTATTCATAGCCCTGTATAATCCCCTTTTTGATTATGGGCTAGATCTAGTTACTTAGTTCCAATGAATGGAACATGGCACAAGAGATGGGACGTCATTTCCAAGACCATGTTACAAAAGTCAATCACTTCCAGCTTGCTGACTCTTGCCCTCTTGGTTTCTTGCTCTGAGGAAGCTGGCTGCTGTATCTTGAGTTGCTCTCTGGAGAAGCCCATGTGGCAAGGAATCTAGGGATGGCTCTGGCCAACAGCTCATGAAGAAATAAGGCCAATAACTCACAAGGAACTGAAGCCTGCCAACAACTACTGGAATGAGCTTGGAAGCACATCCACTCCCTAGACAAGCCTAATGACTGTGATAGATACAAAGGCAGAGGGTCCAGGTAAGTCACACCTAGATTCCTGATCCACAGAAACTTTAATGTTCACTGTTTTAAACCAGTAAGTTTTTGAGTAATTTGTTATGTAGCCAAAGGTAAAACAGAATAGCTCTGAAGAAAGCACAAAAGAATTCATGAACAAAAAGAATCAGCTCTAAAATGTTATCCAGGCCAGAAAGCACCAACACCAGCTCATAATAATAAGAACTGTCCTATCACCTTCTATCCCATTTCAATCCTAGAGGGCTGAAGAATGTTGGATAAGCAGCCAATATACTAGGTAAGGTCAACAAAATTAGTTGACCCCTCCTCTTACTAGAGTACACCAACCTTTAGGAGGCACAAGCTTCTTTGGAAGGAAGAAAATTTGGCTTTTTTTTTTTTTTTATCTTTAAAAGCCCTGTTAATTTTTTTTTTAATTTTATTTTATTTTTAAACTTTATAATATTGTATTGGTTTTGCCAAATTTGGCTTTAAATAACATTTGAAGTTTCAAATAATTATACAGAATTGACCACATTAATTCTTGTATTTAGTCTGCTTCTGTACTAGGACTGCTTTGAGGACTTCTCATTAGCAGAGAGTGTCATCTAAAGGGACAGGAGCGATGTGAGTATAACAGAATGGGTATGGACAGAGTAGAGGTAAAACAGTTTCAAAAAAGTGAAATGAGGACCAAAAGAAGAGTAGCTTAATCATAGGGAGAAACAACAAAAGTGGGGGCAGGTCAAGATGAGTAATAAATCTAGAAAAATGGTATAGATGATCTTATCTGCATAGCAAAAAGAGACACAGACATAGAGAACAAACATGGACCAAGCAGGAAAGGGGGGAAGTGAGATGAATCGGGAGAGTGGGATTGACATATACACACTATTATGTATATAACAGATAACTACTGAGAACCTCCTATATAGCACAGGGAACTCTACTAGTGCTCTGAGGTGACCTAAACGGGAAGGAAATTAAAAAAAGCAGAGATATATGTACATATATAGCTGATTCATTTTGCTGTACAGCAGAAACTGACACAGCAGTGTCAAGCAATTATACTCCAATAAAAATAAAACAATACATTTTAAAAAGAGGAAAAAAAGATGAGAACTAAGTAATGCATGAAGACGAGACAAAAGAAAACCAGCCAGGCCAGAATCCAACATTTTGTAAATGACAGTTTCCAAACCCACAGGTCTCCACAGTGCTCTGAGAAGTTTGCATTACTAATGAGAGTCATGATATCTGCTTCAATTTTAAAAATCAACAGATATAATAATTTAAATACTTTCTGTCTACAACTGAACAGTATAAGAGTCCCTCCATATATACTGAGCGAGTATGTGTAGCAAAAGTAGACAAGAGTGTTCATGATTCAAACATTCAGTTAGGTTTACCCCTCAACTGAACACAGCTAGCTGCTTCTGGATTTGATCACTGACCTGTTCAAATTTTGAGTATCATATTATTTAGTTTATTCCCCAAAAATGGTTGGTTAAGACAGCAAAAGAAATATGGATGTTGAAGCAGAATTTAGTGAACAGCACAAAGTGATAATAATCTTATGTTTATTTCAAAATTATCTTTATTCTATCTGAAAACTGAATTTATCTGATCAATATCAAGGTTCTCCATCTGAACCAGCATCGAAGAGGGAAAAAAAATGATGGCAAGTACATTCTAGTTCAGCATTTTATTTTTTAAAAATAATTACATTTTAGATGATCATTTTGGTGACTATCTTTTCATGTCTTTTATATTCATACACATATATTTTGGGCTCCCCTGGTGGCTCAGATGGTAAAGAATCTGCCTGCAATGCAGGGCAGACTCAGGGTTGATTCTTCGGTCGGGAAGATCCCCTGGAGAAGGGAATAGCTACCCATTCCAGTATTCTTGCCTGGAAAATCCCAGGAGGAGCCTGGCGGGCTACCGTCCATGTGTTCGCAAATAGTTGGACATGACTGAGTGACTAACACTTTCACTTTTCACATATATTTTACATAAATGGGATATGTCACAAAAGCCGTTTTATCATGGAGATCCTTTTTTTCTTTTAAATAGAGATGTGTATGTGTGTGTTAGTTTATTGAGTGGTAGGTAAGAAGAAGTTTACCTCTACAACTACCTCAGATCTATTTATCCCCAGGTCATAATTACAGTTGGAACCTCCATGTCCACGGTTCCTCATCTGCTGGTTCAGTCAACCAAGGAATGAAAATTATTTGAGAAAAAAAAAATCCAGAAAATTCCAAAAAGTAAAACCTGAATTTGCAAAATGCTGGTAATTATACAACATTTACATTGTATCAGGTATTGCTAGTAAGCTAGAGATGATTTAAAATGTATGGGAGGGTGTGTGTGGGTTTTATATAAAGGACTTGGGTGTCCACAGATTTTGGTATCTTTAGGTATACTGGAACCAATCCCCCTGAGAGTCTTGAGGCATGGTTACTCATAGCAAAGTATGCCTTTCTCCATGTTCATATACAAATATTTTATACACAGAGAGAAGTTTTTTTTTGGGGGGGGCCTGCTATGTTTCACATACACATGCATACCAAATGAATATTTTATCAAATTCTCTGCATTATTTAAAGTCCTTGAAGTCAACTGGCATTGATTTGACTCATTTATTTTTAATGACTGCATAATAATCCAGTGATTGGATAACCTATAATTTATCCAACTTTTCCCTGAGGAATGGGTATTTACCTTATTTTTAGCGTTTCTACCCTTAAAAAAAGCTAGAGTAAACATACTTAAGATTTTTATGCACTGGTGCTTCTATTTCCATGAGACAGATTTCCAGAAAAGAGACTGCTGGATCATATAGTAGAGGTATTTTTCATTTTAATAGATATTGCCAGACTGTTTTCAAAGAGGGCTATAATAATTTACATTTCCACCAACATATAAAAACGACCTCCCTTCCAATCTTTGACAGCATTAGGTACTATTGCTCTTTTAAATTTGCATTTCCCTGATTAATGGTAAGGTTAAGCATCTTTTCATAGGTTTACCGGCTATTAGGATTTGCCCTTCAGTGATCTGCCTCTTCATATCATTTTTGCATTTCTCTATAGGGTTCTGTCTTTTTACTATTCATCTGTAATATATTAACCTGATATCTATAATTTCTACTGCAAATATATTTCTCCATTATAGAACACATTTATTGAAATGTTTTCTTCTCTTCTCAGGACACTACACTCTCCTGGTATTTTTTTCCTCTCTCACCATCCACTTCTTTTCACAGCTCCTCTTCTCTACCTACACTTACTCCCTTGGTGATTTCATCCAATTCCACGAATGCCATTGATACACTGATGAGTCTCATATTTCTAACCCCAAACTCCAGACCTCCCTTTTGAGTGTCAGACTCACATACTCCAGTGTCTCACAGGCATTTCAAATTTAATAGGTCTAAAAACAAACTTTTAATCTTATGGCCCAACCCATTTATCTTTCAGTATGCTCAATGCAAGTAAATGACATCTCTGTTCAACCAGCTGCTCCTATTAGGAAACTGCAAGTCATTATTGATTTACTTCTCTCCCATTCAGATATATCTCATTAAACACTAATTCCTTTCCATTATACCCCCTCAAATATATCACCAAACTTACCATTTCTTCCTGTATTCACTTCTGTCCCCTCTGGTCTACTCTACTATCATCTAATGCCTACACTTCTACACAAGGCTCCTAACTGGGCCCTTTGCATCCACCTCCTACCCCCCACCTCTGCTCCCAACAGTGGATCCTGAATGTAAGTCAGATCATGTTATTCTGCTCAAAACACTCCAATGACTTTCACTATTTTTAAAAATTCTAAACTCATTGCTAAAGCTCTAAGAACCCTGGTATGAATTTTGTCAACCTTCTTGAACTCATCTCCTGCGTTTTTGCCCCTGGTCCTAGCTCATTCCTTATTAGCCGCATTTGTCTTCTGGCTCTTCCCTGAACATGCCAAGTGTATTCCAACTTCTACCCCCAGAGAGCTGTACGACTTCCTCCTCTAGAAATTCTGACTCTGCTCAAATGTCACATTTTCAGAAAACCCTTCCTTGATTGTGCAGAAACACACACCCACACGGCAGCACATCATATGCTCTCCTCTTTCCTTGCTTCATCTTTTTCCGTATCTCTTACAGTTACATTAAACTACAGACTGCTGTGCTTGCTTGCTTGTTCGTTGTCTGTTCAGCTCTAAACTAAAACGTAAGTTTTATGAGGACAGAAAACGCATCCATCCTCGTTCACTACTAAATCCCTGGCTCCCAAAACATTGCCTGGCACACAGCAGGAATTCAGTAAAAATTTTTTTCCACAAATGGGTAAATGTTGCTTACCCAAAAAATAAAATTGCTTTATTATTTTTGACACTGATAATTACAAAGCTAGCCTAATTACATTGAAAGGAACCAATATATAGCTATAGTTCATTTATTTTTAATACTTAATATTTTTACATCAATATACCACAATTTAATTTTCCATTCTCTATCAAGGACATCAGGGTTACTTCCAAGTTTTTTTGCTATTATGAATCAGGCTGGTGTGAATATTCTTCTACACATCTTCTAGTATACATATGTGAATTTCTGTAGGGTTACAGATAACTGAGTCAGAAAGTTGCAAGATTCAACTTCACAACATTAAGCTAATTTGTTTTCCAAAGTGATTGATGAATTTATACTCTAGTGGTGTATCAGAATTCCTATTGGGATAAACAAGGTCTTACTGCATAGCACAGGGAACTACATCCAATCTTCTGGGAATAAACCATATGGAAAAGAATTTTTAAAAAGAACATGTATATGTGTATAACAGAGTCACTTTGCTGCACAGCAGAGATTGGCACAACTTTGTAAACCAACCATACTTCAAAAAATATATAAAAAAAAAAAGTCATGGAGTCTAATAAAACACAGATAATGACCAAAAAAAAAAAAAAAGAATTCCTGTTGATCCACACTCTCTCCAATATATGATGTTGGAAAATCTCTTTAATTTTTGGCATACATTATTATCTTGCCTAATTAGTAAAAAGGTTGAGCATCTTTTATGATATTTACAAGGCCTTATATATGTATTTCTTTTATGAAATGGCTATTCATGTCTTTTTGCCTATTTTTCTATCCAGCTATTTGTCTTTTTCTTATTGATTCATTCTGTACACTAAAGCTTTTTTGGTTCTCTGTGTAGCAAGCAACTTCCTCCAGGTTGCGGCTTCAAGTTCATTAAAGGATTTTTGAATTGAACAGAAGCAGTTGATTTTAATGTACTAAAATTTATCAATTTTTCCTTCCAAGGCTAGTTTTTTCTATGTTGTCACAGAAAATTCTTCCCTATCCCAGGGATATAAAAACTGTATATTCCTCTCATATACTCTAAAAGCATTTTCACACTTCTATCTATATGGAAATGATTTTTGTACACAGTGTGAAATAGGGACCCAACTTCACATGGATCCTGTATAATTAACTCATGTGGATAACTAATGTTAGCATTGTTTAAAAATACTCTCCATGTTCCCCCTTCCGCATCTGCAATGCCACCCTTGTCACAGCATGATTCCATATATCTGGACCAGTTTCTGGGTAACCATTCTGTTCTACTAGTCAATACAGCTCTCACTGAGGCAAAAACACTGTCTTAACTTAGTATTAATTACTATTTGAGCAAATCTACAGTTTGATATTTGATAGGACAAGTTCCACCATCTTATTTTTACTGTTCAGAAATGTCTGTCTTGTCAGAAATATCTGCCCTTCCTCATACATTTTAAAGGACAACAAAAAAATGAAAACATAATTTAAAAACAAACACTCATTTACAATAGCAACAAAAAGTGTAAGTTACCTCAGCGAATTATAAAATAATTTTAAAACACTTAAGAAAGCCCAAATAAATGAAGAAATAGACCACATTTATGTATTGCTGCTGCTGCTGCTGCTGCTGCTGCTAAGTCGCTTCAGTCGTGGCCGACTCTGTGCAACCCCAGAGACGGCAGCCCACCAGGCTCTGCCGTCCCTGGGATTCTCCAGGCAAGAACACTGGAGTGGGCTGCCATTTCCTTCTCCAATACATTTATGTATTAGAAACCTTAATATTATAAGATGCAGATTTTTCCCATATTAGACCATAAATACAATTCAAATTCAATAAAGATCCCATCATAGTTTATTGTGTATCATGACAAGCTAATATACTTTTTGCCCCTCACTCCTTGATAGGAAGCATACAGAATTATAAATTTAATAGAAGTTATAAAACTTTTACCCAAAATATGTAGTATAATCTAAAATGCAATCAGCCTTATCTATTTTCAGTGTTAGGTCTTTCTTAATTAAAATCTAGAAATTTTCCTTTATTATACTTTGGATAATTAATTTTGAACTACCTGTCCTGTCTTCTAGGGTTCATGTTGTTGGCAAGCTGATGCTCTCTGAAACATACTTGTGCTTATCATAATCCCTTCCCTTCCATTTGTCTCTAAACACTTATTTTGCATTCTAGATGTGCTCTTCAAAGACTCTCTTCTGTTTGACTAATTAATGGATGCTACTTGTTATCTGAGATGTTTATTCTCTACTGTGGTCATTCTTATTTAACACAGTCAATGTTTACATCCTTGTCTTGTCAGGATGTTCTTTACTGAAAAAAAAAAAGTTTAAAGAACACAGAGGTGTTTTAGCGCCATAAAGAAAATCTTTGGATAATCATAAAGCATAGCATAAAAGGACTTTTAAAAAGCCAGGGAGAAAGGGAAGAAACAGCATAAAGGCTGGAAAAAGGAAATACTCTTTGCATACTTTCAAATTTAGGATAGCAGTAATTATCCCAAATGGCTCTGAAGACAAGGACCTATGCCCCAGACTGCTGATATCAGACAAAAGGTGAACATCACAGAAGCAAAATACAAGTATGATAATCCATGAAGTGCCCCAGAAATTTAACCTATAAGCAGTATTAATAATATTCTAAGGATTTAGAACCATCTGCTAAATGCATCCAATTATAATTCATCTCTTTTTAAGGATAAAGATATGAAATTAGTTCTTTCTGCCAAAAGCATCAATCTACCAAAAAGAAAAACTAAAAACTTGTAATGAGTATGTTCCTGACAGGGTTGCTAAACAAATATTTAATAATATAAAGTAGACACTAGGAAGAAAACACCAAAAATTCCACAGGATAATTTTCTCAGAGATTCCTTCCTTTAGTTTATGTCTCAGGGATGAAATTCATCACTTGAAAATTCGAGTAGTTCTATACATCAAACAAAATCAAATCACATAATAGTCTTAAATGCTGCCTGTTTTTGACAAATAAAGGTGGGAGCTTAGCCAAACCACCCTGACTGTCTCATCTATGCAAAATATTTAAACATTTAAATAATCAGTCACAGGCATCTTCCCAATACGACATTTCACTTCCTTGTTTTCAGTTACACCCAGCTCCTCATGTAAGGCTTGGCCTGGGCAAACTCGTGCTCTGCCTTCATTCTCACCTTGCCATCTTTCTGATATGATCTCAGGGACCCCAGGACCTCGTATTTCACTGCCCCTGTCCTCCCCAATATGCTGCATACGGATGTCTATAAACATTCACTGTCCCAGGACGATCTGTTCAGAGTCCTTTTCTTTGCTTTATTTTAAATAAATTACACCAAGTGCAATGATCAACAGAGTGAAAAGAGAGTCCACATCACGGGAAAAAATATTTGCAAATCATGTATCTGATAAGGAGTTAATAATATTTAGAATATATAAAGAACTCTTACAACTTGATAACAAAAAACCCACAAATAACCCAATTTAAAAATGGGCAAATGACTGTGAGAAATATTTCTCCAAAGATACACAAATTGCCAATAAAGCACAAGAAAATATTCTCAATCTGACTAATCATTTAAAGAAATGCAAATTGAAACCACAATGAGATGTCACTTCATATCCATTAGGATGCCTACTTTCAAAAAACAAAAACAAAAAACCCCCCAAACCTAGAAAATAAAGTGTTGGCAAAGATACAGAGAAACTGGAACCCCTGTGCACTGTTGGTGGAAATGTAAAATGGTGCATTCCCTATGGAAAACAATATGGTGTTTCCTAAAAAAATTTTTAAAAAGGATTATCATATGATCCAACAATTCTACTTTTGAGTATATACCCAAAAGAATTAAAAGCAGGGTCTCCAAAAGATACATGTACCCACATGTTTATAGCAGCATCATTCACGATAGCTAAAAGGTGAAAGCTTTCTAGGTTTTCATTAATGAATGAATGAAGAAACAAAATATACATACAATAAAACATTATTTAGCCTCAAAAAGGAAGAAATTCTAACACATGCTACAACGTGGATGAACCCTAAGCACATTATGCTAAGAGAAATAATCCAGTCACAAAAAAGACATATATTATAGGATTCCACTTATACGAGGTACACAGAAGTCAAATTCAAAGACAGAAAGTAAAATGGTGGCTGATAAGAGGTTTGGGTGTAGAAGAGAATGGGGAGTTACTGTTTAATGGGTACAGTTTCAGTTTTCCAATATTTAAAAGTTCTGAAGATGGATGATGGTGATGGTTACACAACAGTGTGAATGTACTTAATACCACTGAATTGTACACTTAAAATCAGTAAATTTTGTTATGTGTATTTTAACACAATTAAAAAAGAAGAAACTACAATTAGCACATAAATGGCAACCCACTCCAGTATTCTTGCCTGGAGAATCCCATGGATGGAGGAGCCTGGTAGTTTACAGTCCACAGGGTCACAAAGAGTTGGACACAACTGAGAGACTTCACTTTCACTTTCAGCTCATCCCAAGACTGGTTTAAACCCTTTTCTTACTGGTGTCTTAAATTTTCTAAATCACATAAGGGTTTCTGAATAACTCTCAAAATGCTTAGAGTGAATTCTGTATTTTCTTTCACTTCTCTCTCACATCCTATTTGGGTGAGTAAAGAGGGCAATGAACTGTACTGCAGTTCTTTCTATTAACCTGCTCGATAACTCTGAGCAAGTCACTTGGTCCAAACTTGAAGGCATTTTAATTTTCTCATCCAATCCCTCAAAATAACAACACTGGAAGTCATCTTAAATTGCACATCTCAGAAGGTACTATCACTTTTCATTAAAGATTTAAAAACTGACTGCAGAGAGGCAGGAAACAGTAACACCAAATGTAAAGGAAGGTCCATCCAACTTGGCCTAGGATTGGGGGTGAGGCAAGATATATTGGAGAGAAGTAAATAAAGTAGAGATCTATTTTAGATAAGGAAGATCCATTCAAGATGCAGTGTTTTCTCGCTCTATAAGAGTTAGACTGTTCTATTCTAAGACTGTTCTAAGTTCTATTGCAAATAATAGGACAATAAATATTTAGAATAAATAAAAACTATTTAGAATAAATAATTCTAAAAACAACATTTCAATGTCCTGTGACAGAAAAAGGGGGCTGAAACCCAGGAAATGTCAACAAAAGTGTCTCCATCCATTCCCTTTTTCATGTTCCTTCTGGGTTGGTCAGTTTTATTACTTGTTCATTTAGTCTAGCTGCCTTGTTGACAGGAAAATCTTCTCATCCCTCTCTACACACATCTCATTCTTTTCCTTTATAAATCTATGGTTCTCTTCCTTAACCCATCTCAAGCCCTTTAAAGGTAAGGTTACATCTGACTCCTTTTCATAAAGCTAAGTCATCAAGTGTGTCAGGGAGACTAACCCAGAGTTAACACCCAGATAAAATCTTGAGGAAGACTGCCAACAAAGAGGAGGAATAAGGGGAAATTCCCCAGGGGTGGTCAAAAAACAGTAAGATACATATATACTGTTTATACAGTTTACATCTTAAAGCAGGAAAGAAAAGTTATGAGTTGGATGAAGCCACAACAGCCAGGAACTTCCCTAGTAGTCCAGTTGTTAAGACTGCATTTCCACTGCCCACTGCAGGGTGCATGGGTTGTATCTTTGGTTGGGGGACTAAGATCTGTGAAGCACATGACCTCCCAAAATAAAAAGATACAACAGCCAAATACATACCAAAAATAAAGCAGGTTACAGGTACTATAACTTATGAGGTTAAAAAAAAAAAGTATGAAATAGTAGAGAGTGGATCTTTATGTTTTGAGGAAGGTACACTACCCTGGAGTTATAAGTCATAAACATTTTTGTGCCAAGTGAGGCTCTGAAATTTATTAAATAGTCAAAAATGCTGTAAGAGATATGTAGAAATATAGTAGATATGGTAGCTATACCTCTGCATCTCTAAATATTGGCTCCTACAGAACTCCTCTTTGTAGGAATATGAAGAACATTTTTGAAAAGTTGATCATAAATTAAAAGAAAACTCAAACCAAAAAATAGTTTAAAAGACTACATACTCTGATAACAGGGTAAGTATATTAAACAATTTTAAACATTGTACAAAAACTTGTAACCAATGATAATTTCTAAAATTATCTCCTAAAACATCTCTTAGGTCAAAAAAGAAAGTCATAATTAAAATCTACTCTGAAAATGATTATAAAATACCAATTATCCAAATCTAAATGTTGAAGCCAAAACTGACCTTAGAAAAACTCCTAGCTTTAAAATTTTCATTTTCAAAAAAAATTTCAAAAAAAATAAGAATTTATTTCATTAAATTTGAAAGGAAAATATACTTGGGAAAGGTAGTGAAGATGGAATCAGAAATTCCATCATGAAATTTTTCATGATATAGGGAAAAAAATAGGAAAACTGATTAACCCAAATAAGGAGGGGATAAACACCAAGAGTTCAAGTTCTGGTTAAAAAAAATGACAATAAGGCTGACACATCTTTGACAAATCTAATTAAATACAAACTTTTAAAAATATAAAATTAGTAATGAGATGTAACTAGTGACTGACTTTAAAAATTATAACAGGATGGTGTATGTGAGTATGTGTGTGTATATAGTATGAAAATAGACACTATTCTAGGGAAATAAAAATGGCTAGAATTTACTCAAGAAGAATGGAACATGTGACTAAAGCAACAACCATGAACTTATTTAAAAGATGCCCGAAAAAAATCCTCAAAAAGTCTCCAGCCCTGAAGTAGTTTTAAGATTTTTTAAATCATTGATAACTGCTTGCTAAATAGAAATTATTTTAGAGCATCTAAAAATTGAAGAGTTTACCACACATTTTACCAAATCAGCAAAGCTACAAAAGAAATCAGACAAAAGACTTATTATAACAGAACGGAAAGGAGAATAGACAATTCAACAATAATAGATGGAGACTTTAAAACTTCGCTTTAAATAATGGATAGAACAATTAAACTCGACAGAAGATTAAAAAGGAAACAGAAGACAGTATAAACCAACTAGACCTAACAGACATCTACAGAACACTCCACTCAATAGCAACAGAATACACATTCTTCTCAAGTGTACATGAATATTCTACAGAATAGAACACACATTAGGTCATAAAACATGCTTCAAAGAACTTAAGAGCACTTAAGTCATAGTGTAATGAAATTGAACATCACTATTTGAATGAAATTTGGAAAATTCACAAATATGTAGAAATTAGACAACATGCTCCTAGATAACCAATTGGCAAAGGAGAGTAAAGTAAAATCAAATCACAAGTAAAATTAAAAATACTTGTAGATAAATGAAAACACAAGCAAAATATACAAAAACTTATGGGACGCACTGAAAGCAATGCTTAGAGAGAAATTAGTAACCGTGTTCAGTTCAGTTCAGTTCAGTCGCTCAGTCGTGTCCGACTCTTTGTGACCCCATGAATCGCAGCACACCAGGCCTCCCTGTCCATCACCAACTCCCGGAGTTCACTCAGACTCATGTCCATCGAGTCGGTGATGCCTTCCAGCCATCTCATCCTCTGTCGTCCCCTTCTCCTCCTGCCCCCAATCCCTCCCAGCATCAGAGTCTTTTCCAATGAGTCAACTCTTCGCATGAGGTGGCCAAAGTACTGGAGTTTCAGCTTTAGCATCATTCCTGCCAAAGAAATCCCAGGGCTGATCTAGATACAAATCAACAGCCTAATCTTCTACCTTAAGAAACTGGAAAAAGAATAGCATACTAACTCAAAGTAAATAAAAGACCAGAGTGAAAATAAGCAAAATAGACAACAGAAAAATACAGGAAATCAATAAAACCAAAAGTTTATTCTTTGAAAAGATCAATAAAACTGATAAACCTTATGCAAGATTGACTAAAAAAAAAAAGATTCAAATTACTAAAATCAGGAACAAAAAAAGAACATTACTACTGACCTTAAAGAAATAAGGCTTCCCTTGTGGCTCAGACCTGGAGAAGGAAATGGCACCCCACTCCAGTAATTTTGCCTGGAAAATCCCATGGACAGAGGAGCCTGATGGGCTGCAGTCCATAGGGTTGCAAAGAGTTGGACACGACTGAGCAACTTCAGTTTCAGTTTTCAGTTAGAGAAATAAAAAAGACTATTAGGGAATAGTATGGATAACTGTATACCAACAAATCAGATAACCTACATAAAATGAACAAATCCTAGAAAGGCACAAACTACTGAAACTCACTGAAGAAGAAACAGGAAATTTGAGTAGAACTAAATAAGAGATTGAATTAGTAATAAAAACATTACCAGAAGTAATAATAAAAAAGAAAACTACCACAAAGAATCTAAAAAAACCCAACTCACAGACACAAGAGTAGAATGATGGCTGCCAGGGACTGGAGGGGGAGAAATTGGTAGATGTTGGTCAAAGGACACAAACTTCCAGCTGTAAGATAAGCGAGTTCTGGGGATCTAACGTACAGCATGGTGACTATAGTTAACAATACTGTACAGACTTGAAAGTAGCTGAGAGGAAATCTTAAATATTCTCACTACAAAAAGAAATGGTAATTATGTAGGTGACAGAAGGGCTAATCAACACTATTGGGGCAATCACTTAATAATATGTAAGTGAATCAACTCAATACTGTATGCCTTAAATTTACACAGTTTTATGTCAGTAACACCTTAATAAAGCTGTTTTCAAAAAAACACTACCCACAAAGGAAAATTCAAGTCCAGAAAACTTCACTGGTTAAAAACCTACCAACACTGAAAGAATACTAATCCTTCTCAAACTCTTTCAAAGAAGAAGAGGAGGGAACACTCCCCAGTTCATTTTTTAAGGACTGTTAATCATGGTATCAAGATCCCAGAAATAAACATTACAAGAAAATAGAAATATAGTCCAACAGCATGTATGACTATAGATGCAAACTTCTACAACAAAAATAGACCTTTCTCAACTTATGATGGGGTTACATCCCAATAAACCCATCATAAACTGAAATTAGCGTTAAGACAGAACTGCATTTAATACACCTAACGAACATTTCAAATATCATAGCTTAGCCTATCCTCTTTAAATGTGCTCAGAACACTAACATTAGCCTATCGTTGGGCAAAAAGCCTACTTTATAATAAAATGCTGAGTATCATGTAATTTATGGAATACCATTCTGAAAGTGAAATACAACATGGTTGCATGGGTACAGAACGTTTCTAAGTATACTGGTTGGTTACCTTCATGACAGTGTGGCTGCCTGGGAGCTACAGCTCACTGCCACTGCCCAGCATCACGAGAAGTATCTTACTGCCTACTGCTAGCCTTAGAAAAGATCAAAATTCAAATCAAGTGTCATTTCTACTGAATATGTATCACTTTTGTACTGTCATGAAGTCAAAAATTGTAAGTTCAATCACTGTGTGTCAGGGCTACTGTTTTGTGTTAGCAAACAGGATCCAGCAACATATAAAAGAGTTATGCACCATGACCAAGAAATTTTATCCCAAGAACGTGAAGTTTAACATAGAGAAATCAATCAATATAATACACTATATCAATAAAACAAAAGATAAAACACATGATTATATCAATAGATGTGGGGAAAGCATTTGTCAAAATCCAACATCCTTCCATGATAAAAACATTCAACAAACTAGGAGTAGAAGGAAATACCCTGAACCTGATAAAGGGCTCTATGAAAAACTCACAGCTAACATCATACTTAATGGTAAGAAACTGAAAGTTGCCTGTGTGAGATCAGGAACAAGATAATGGATGCCCATGTTGACTACTTCCATCAGCATTAGGCTGTATGGAATGTAAAATGGCACAATGGCTGTGAAAACTCTAGAAATTTCACAAAGGGTTAAACCAAGAGTTACCATTCAGTTCAGTTCAGTTCAGTCGCTCAGTCGTGTCCGACTCTTTGCGACCCCAGGAATCACAGCACGCCAGGCCTCCCTGTCCATCACCAACTCCCAGAGTTCACTCAGACTCACGTCCATCGAGTCAGTGTTGCCATCCAGCCATCTCATCCTCTGTCATCCCCTTCTCCTCCTACCCCCATTCCCTCCCAGCATCAGAGTCTTTTCCAATGAGTCAACTCTTTGTATGAGGTGGCCAAAGTACTGGAATTTCAGCTTCAGCATCATTCCCTCCAAAGAAATCCCAGGGCTGATCCTG